>NC_134826.1:56012334-56141231 GCF_004210375.1 Tachypleus tridentatus | reverse complement strand
TTTAAAAGCTTAGCTGTTGATTTACATGCATTGTTTATATACTATTGTTAATATCCATTGTTGGAAGAATTTACCTTTGAGAATGTTTGATTTCACTAAGTACTTTTGGGACACAAGGAACTGTGTTCTAGTTTGCTTTCAACTTTATTAATGAACTTGTATCTTACAAATTAAGCTACACAGTAAAATATTGAAAGAAAAAGATAAACCCAGAGTTTAGAGATAACTATTTCTGTTTCAGGTGTTTTAATCTTCTTTTCCTTAGAAATCTATTTTTCTAACCTAAGACAAACCTAAATTCCCAACTCTTCCAGTACGACCAATAATGATGAACGATTCTTCAACATCAGTCGGTAAGTCATAGTTAATCACGTTTCACATTTGGTATATCCAAGCCTCTAGAAGCAACCTATAAAAAATTATTTTATTCATTTTGGTCAAATCAAATAATTACTCAAGTGTTTTGATTTCATTAATATTTCACTTCCATCCAAGAACAGGTTTTAAACTAAAGCTGACATCTATTCTATGCTTGAACCCAAACCCATCATGTTCTGTTCATGCACTACAAAAAATTATACACATTACAATTTCTGGTTTAATTGTTTTTGTTAAGTTCCTTGGAAGTGGTAAACTACAGGGAATGAAACTGGTCAACACTATCTACCTCTAACTCTTTGGCTATTCTAATTGAATAGTGAGAATGGCAAATAGAATATATCACCTACTCACACAGATGAAAAGAGCCCATTTGATGATGGGATTTAAACCCATGACCAACAGACTAAGTCAACCACCTTTACCACAAAGTCATGCAAAGATTATCAGTATAAGAAATAACAATGAATATACCAAAAGTGCCAAAATTATACATATTAAATTATAATGAATCAACAATTTCCCCATACTTTGAAACCAAACTACATAAAATTTAGTTCAATCACTTAATTTAAAATGTAGCAGTTAACTTACAACACAAAAGATGGGAAAGAAATAAAAATAAAATAAAAGTTCAATATTTTAAACTATAACACTTTGATAATTCATAAATCTCAGAATCATATTTCCAGCAACGTAGAAAAAATTAAGGGAAAAACAATAAGAAGCAAAATGTGGCAGCTGGTGTGCAATGTTAGGGATAACAAGTAATATTCTGAAACAAGTTGTTAAACAGATAAACAACTTATTTTTCCACACTTCTCTTAAATTTTGTAAATACAATTTGGTCATGTACAACAATATTAGAAAGATTAAAATGAACAATTTTTCTATTTTACTTGCTTAGCTTTCTCACCATGCACTCATTCAAATACACTTCATGACAACAAATTAACCTTTACGGTTTCCACACTAACTTCTGACATTTTGTGTACCTTCATGAAATTTCACAAGATTTAAGCAACCATTAATTGACTGCTTTGGGTGTTGAGTAATTTTCATGTTAAAATTAAATACACTTTTTCATTTGAAAATTTTCAAATTTAATTTGAATAATATATCTGATACCTCCTAAATAATTCTGTTACTTTTCATTAAAACTTCAGTTTGTTACTTTCTTTTCTTTATGTAAGGTTGGTCAATTTGACTAATCTTGTAACCACCAAAACAAAATTGAAATAAATTTCAATTACTGTTTTATTTCTCGAATAACTTCAAATTGTAACATTAACTACACATGTTTATCCTAAACATCTCTAAACTTGTAACAGTAAACATCTTTTTTATACTTAAATTTGGTTTCATTGCCCTTTAAACCCATGTCTTAACTAATATTTGTGCCATACAAGTTGTAAATCACTTTAATAATGAATACCTCATATGACCCTAACTATGCTCCAAGAGCTGTTAAAAATCCAGCTGAGCTCACTGATGTATTTTCCATGGGAATAAAGTTTGAACTAGAAGCAAAATAGACAACTCTTTACAGAAACCAACGTAGTAGAATACATCATTTGATAAATTAAAATCTTGGCTTTCAGTTATTTATATGTAAATTACATTAAACATTACAGAGAACTACAGGGTGTTCGGAAAGTCACTGTGCAGTTTTGTAATCAGCGATAACAGCATTCATTCAGTCTATTTCAAGCCAGCAACTGATAGCAGTGTTTAGAAACAAAATAAGGATCCAAGCCTGTATTGATGCCAACGGGGGTCACTTTCAACATTGTTTATAATTGTCATTCACATTTAACTCCCGTATTCTATATTGAAACATGTCTGTTAATAAATATACAAGTGCACAGTGACATTCTGAACACCCTGTGCTTGCAACTTCTGAAAAAAAGGATGTGATATGTGAATATGGGAAGAGGGGGCCTGACTTTCCATTTTAAGACTGTTACCAAATTAGATTGGACAGTAACAGTTATGCTTTGCCAAAGTGATTACAACATTATGATGAGTAATTTACATTAAATTTCATTCTTTTTGAAAGAGTAGTAAATATATTAGACATTGGCAGTTATCTGCAATCAAATGTTACAATTTTCACACTAGGGGAACTGAGAATTTAGTTTTAATATTATAAAATTTAGAACTTAAAACTTGTACAATGTTACATTTTGAATATAACTCACTAAAGCCTCATGACTTACATTGCCAAAAATAGTTGTCCACTGTGAAGAGTGTCAATATATTAGCATGCCAATAGCAACACCACAAACAAATATAAATTTAATAACTGTGGTACCAATCTTTTATTCTTTTTTTTCTATAAATTTTGTTTTAAAAGATTTAAAGTTTAAAAAAGTTTCAAGGATTAAATAATCACATTAGAAAACCTTTACTAAATATTTCTTGGACAGAGTTCATTTTCCTCCATGCATTTTACCTTACTTTTGCCATATTAAATTCTGATACTTACAGCTGTGGCTACAAGAATAGGCCTACGACCTGATCGAAAAGACCACAAAGCATACTCTCTTTCCCGCTGAGATTTATTACCATGTATACTTGCTACTGGGTAGCCTTCTTCTGTGAGGAAGTGCACTAGTGCATCTGCTTCTTTCTTGGTTTCCACAAAGGTCAAGGTTAAAGAGTCAAGTGCTAATGGAAAATGCAAACAGCTTCAATGTACTCTAAATTTCTAAGTCAATACAAAAAAACATTCAATAGAACTTTTGAAGTCAATATTTTTTCATATTATATTACTCGCTAAAATACAATCAAGCTCAGTAATAAATTTATCTACAGTATTATATCAGGTTTCAAGTGTCAATAACATCACAGCTTGATATTTATCACTAAAATTATGAGATCGGAGTTCTCTAATACACTGCTTTTAATGACTGAAGATCTATTCCATTAACAGCTTTAATGAAGTTTATAAAATCGTATAAATATAACATGTTAATTTCATAAAAATATATAATTTTATATACACATAAAATTACAATGAAAAAGTTGGTTACATAGGATCAGCTTTAAGTATCCAACAACTGGTACACTTCTCTGTAATTCCACAGCGAATGAAAAAAGATTGAGTTAAAATCAAACATGTTAAAGGAAAAGAGTGTAGAAAACAAAAATCCAACCCCTTTTCAGTAACAAGCTTAAAAATTATGGTGATCAAGAAACCTATAAAAACATGAAGCTTTTCAAAATTTGGGTTTTTCCAAAAAACTTTTCTTTTAACCAGTTTTTATAGTTAACTTTTATGCCAACATAAAATATTTTGTGTCACAGTTAGGCTTAATTTTGTTTGGAACACCTTTCTTGTTGCAAGGAGCTTTTAAAGACATTAATGCATTTCTTTTAGGTAACAAGATAGGTAAAGAATGATGCCAATTTTTCAAGTTATAAAAAAACTTCTCCAAAATCTATGATATTTGATTAAACAGCTCAATATAAAAATAAACACTGCAGAGTTTTTGGATTTGATTCAAAGAAATATACTTCAACAAACAAGAAATGTTTATTAACTACTTCAAATCAACAACACCAAATTTCAATGATTCAAGGTTTTTATAGGTAATCATCTGACAAGAAATGCATATTCATATGCCATGATCATTCTGTTATTACAGTTTACATAAAAAAATACCACACTGGTTAAAGTACAGGTTGAAATATATTGGAAATCCTTCTTACATGTATTTGCACACTTTAGTCCTGCTGCATTTAAAAGGTCCAGCAAAAAGGACCGTTTATCTAGTTCATCTACCCATGCTATCTTTTGAGTGATGTTTTCTGATGTACTTCCAACAAACCCACAGCAAGAAAAATGTAGTTATGTAAAAACTTCCTAGCCAGCTCCTAATAGGTAAAAAACAAAATATAACTGACAGTCTATTTTTGCCTGAAAAAGAGAATAGAAAGTTTCTTATACACTAACTATCTATAAAGGTAATAACAACAGAGAACATTTCAGCTGGATCGCCCTTTTAACTACAGATCCCAAAAAGTCCAGCAGTGTTTTAAAATGAGCATTTAAGGTTCCCCAGCATCGACTGTTATTTTTCATTTTTCTTATTTAACAACATTACTTCTTAGTTTTGCCATTTAACAAGCTTCTGCACATAATTATCATTAACTCTGTAGGTCTGTAGATACTTTGGTATATTTTTATGCAGCTATAACCACCTTTTGTGTGTGTATATCTTAAGGCTTACTGATGATTAAGTATTTAAGCACAAAAATGTGGTTTAAATGTAAGTGACATTTGTGTTGTACTGTGCTAGTTCTAAATGAAATAACAAAATACTGTTTTTGTTTTCACTTTTGAAGGGTTGGTAGAATTTACAAAAAATACATATATTTGGAAATGGTTCACCCTGCAGTAAACTACACAATTTTACTCTGCAACTATACGAAAAACAGCAAGAATTATTATTCTAGGTCTATTCAAAACCATATGAACATGTATCTCAGGAAGCTAGTATGGGTATTAACACTTTAACAAATCAGAGAACATCTGTCATCTTCTGGTTAACAAAGTTATCAAAGAGATGACCTAAGAAGGTTGAAACATTGTACTCTGCTTTATTAGTAGAAGTGTTAATACCCATACCAGGCATATCCTGAAATACATTTTTACTTCAAATGAGTTTCTCCTCATCATGGAAAACCATATGAATGCTTCTTTACAAACCCATCAATGCAGTAACTATAAAAAATTATACTTTCACCATTTAGTGTATGTTAAATAGAACAGAAATACTAACCTGTACTTTTTTTGGAAATGTTGCAGAAAACATCATTGTTAGCCTATTCCCTGTTGGTGGCATGTTGTGCTCTAAAACAATGCGATGAATCTGTGGTTCAAAACCCATGTCCAGCATACGATCTGCCTCATCTAACACCAGGTACCTTAAGGGAGAAGAAACTTTACCAGAATTTTTAAGAAAATTATGTTTCAATGTTTCTTTGCAAGTAAAATATACAAAAGTGAAAACTGTCACTGCTAATGTGTTAAATTATGAGGTTGAATTTGAGCAAACATTCTTATAATTTTTTTATAAAAAGGTTGAAGAAAATTAAACAGCAGTAAATCTCACATACATACTTCTTTCAGATGCTAAGCTTGAAACTGAGATCCAAGAGCAATGTCAATAATATAACACTAAACACACACACTTTAATGATATCAGTGAACATGGAAATTACCCAAGTCCATCTTACAAATAGAATTTAATTTCACAATAAGAAACTATGTAGAATTATAATGAAAATCAAGTTTCCAGTTGTCAATCTATTGAATTTCAAAAACATACGACTTTAAGAGAATTTTAACAAAAGATGAGTTCCAACTAACTAACACAACAAATATGTTTTAAGTAATAATCTAAGTGGCATCTAAACATAAGCAGTGAGGGATTTTTTGCTTTCAGTTAAATACAGCTCAAATTTCTAACTAAAAAGCTTCTATGTATTCAAAAATAATTTACAGGCAAATATATTTACTTTTCTGTAATATATTAAACATTTTTAGTTGTTTTCAAAATCATTTTTAAACAAAGTTTCTGTTATAAAGTCGAGATTGCTTCTGATTTTTTTAACATATATTAACATCTTTCCAAAAGAGCTAACACATACTTTCATATATTTATGCATTTGTAGATAAAAAGCAAAAAAGTCTGAAAATGCAACCACAGAAGTAAAGGTGTTGTGATATCTAGTGAAGTGTTCATCCTGTTTGTATTTTTGTTATTGTTTTTAAATACCAGAGCTTTCTTTTTTTTAAATATAAGTACAGTTGTGACTGTTTAAGGTATTCTTGAAAGTGGGAAGAACAAGTGATACAAAGATAACCAAAAAACAAAACATCTATACATCATATGAGCAGTTTCATAACATGAACACAATCAAAAATTAGCTCTCAGTATTGGCTTGTAACTATTTTGTTATGAAATAATGTAATATACAAAAATTTGAATTACAGTCTAAAGTTTGACCCCAAACTGAAGGAGATGAAATCATAAATTCAGCTAAATTCTAAATGCAAGACAACAAATGCAATAGCCTTTGACCCATCTCAAAAGAGTTAACATTTAACCTCATATACAAACATCTTAACTCTGCAATCACTATTGTACCTATTTATTTACAGAGGTGGGATGAAACTTTCCACCAGGTTTATCATCACTTTTTATGAAACACAAAATATACTGATCTGTTATCCTAGTCTAAACATACATTTAATTATGCAGTATGTAAAACCTTTCTTCTCAGATTCTTGAACTAAGTCTTTGTTACAAAATCATGAAATTAAACATAATGAATTTTTCTCCTTGTCCAGAAACAATTACTTATTTAATTGATGACAGCTTTAACTTTTCTGCTTTTTTTCCAGCTAAATGTGACACATAAGCTTAGCACTACCATAATTTAATTAAATTGATTCTACCTTCCATCAGATATTTATTTTCTGATTAATTACATCTGATAGCAGTCCAAGTTAAGAGCTTGTAAATGGAATCAGCTTGGTTTCAACTGCTTTAACAAACATTTAAATATCTCAAACAATCTTTGGCAGTGATTTCACTGTCCAACTTGTTTACTGAGGTATTAGTCACTCTCTATCAACTCCACTAATGTTTTTACCAAATTATTCATTTGAAGTGACAAAATTATAATTATTTAGTATGTTAATTCTTTTAAATATGTATTCAGATTTATATAAATTTTTTCACCTTCTTTTGCTCAAGTTTCAAGCATCTTATATGATTACTGGTTTTACACTGTCCTTATTCTAAAAATAAGAACCAGTCAAAACATCAAAATCTCTTTAGATAGTACCTTCAGTTAAGAATCCAACAATTAAATTAATAAGGGAGATCCAAAAATGTCAAAATTTGATTGGAAAAAGTAAATGAAAATTTAAGACATTAAAATAAAATACCAACTACAAATATGATATCAGAACATAATAAAAGTGTAAATTTAAAGTTTTATCTATGAAAGTAAATGCCTACACTAACTGCTAAAATACCATTTCTGCAATATTTGTAAATTTTTAAAAATTGTTAGAAAATAAAATAACCATATTTCATAAACAGATCTTTCCTGTCACATTGTAGGTATAATTCTTAACAGCCCACTATTTAGATTGAATTTTTGACCAATTGAAACAAATGTAACAAAAAATTTAAAATAGACTGTGGTCAAAAAACAACCTATGTTCCATGAGACAATGTAAGCTATGATGCTACTTGATCAAAGGACTATTAATAATTAGATGCTTGTGATTTTCAATGATAAATTTAAATCTCAATATCCACAATTAAATACTTATGCTCCTCTTTTCCCAACAGGACATATATATTCAAGTAATTTCTCATAATTACTACTCTTAATTCTAATACTTACTTCACAAGTTCCAAGCTAATATTTCCCCATTCCATCATATCTATCAGTCTTCCTGGTGTAGCCACCAGTAAGTGACAACCTCTGTTTAAGTTCTTCATTTGCTGAATGGGTTCAGCTCTTCCATAGACAACACAGGGCTTTATGCGAGAGCGATAAGCAAACTTTGATGATTCATCATAAATCTGACAAGCCAGTTCTCTTGTTGGAGAAAGAACTAGGGCTAACGGATACTGCTTAACACAAGTATCAAACTTTTGTGGCTGTAAAAATTAATCAAAAATAAATAATCAGTATTCTTGTAGAAAGTATATTTCCTCTTTACTAATAGTCTGGGAGAATATTCTTCAAAGGGCACATCTCTCAAAACTCATTCTATACCTTTTTGGGAAAAGATAAGACTTGGTTTCACATTTGGTAAAACCTTCAAAAATATTTTCACATGTATTGTAAATGTCTAAAATGCAGCAAAAATTTGTTTCTGTAACACTTTGTTTCATAGTATCATACATACTCCCAGAAAAGATGCATTACCATAGTGTCAGGATTACTTTTTTTTGTATTAACTATAAAATCATATTAGTTTTTCAATTTTCAGTGCCATTACTTCCAATTACATTTTTTTTACTTGTGAATAGTGAGAAAATTATATGCTAAACCAGACAAACTGTGAACAAAACTATTGTATAAAACACTTTCACATACTTATAAGTATGGCCTTTTATACACAAATTATGATTTACATAACACTTAACCCTTTTATTACATAATTAGATTTCACGGTCAGACCCCAATCAACATCATTTCTCCATCACAGTAATATTGTAAAGTAACTGCATATTTTCCTATGATACATATTACAATAAAATATTCTGTAATAAGCATTATGATATACAAGACACTGTCTTATATCTTGATGTTATGGCATCAATAACCTATCTCTGTTACTGTAAACACCCAGAAAAAGTATGACAATCAGCTGATATTTCTGTGCATGATCTACCAGTTAGGGACAGAGCTGAAGGATTGTTTATACTTGCATTTCCCTCTCATGCTTCCAGATGTTGGCACACCCCTAGTGTCTGGCAGTTAATTCAAGATCATGAATGGTTGTTGTTTCCTGCTGTGGAGAGAAAAGTTTTGACAGCCACAGAGAAAAGTTAATCTCTGCTGTTAACAATTAATCTTCCTTTGACTATAGTCACTTTATGCAATGCAGGATTAAGTGATATACAACTATTCTAATTTTCTTTCTCTTTTTGACACAACAAGGCTAACAATTTGACTTCAAATTAAGTTTACTAGATAGTCAATTTATAACAGCAGAACTTATTCCCAAAGTCAAAACAACCAGGTGCAAACATATGCAACTCCCTTCCAGACACACCACACACTTTGATCAGTGAGCAAGAGTTATCTGAATTTGGATTAGCTCTCTCACTACAGGCTCAGTCAATCTGACCAAA
Source organism: Tachypleus tridentatus (assembly GCF_004210375.1). Classification (NCBI taxonomy): domain Eukaryota; kingdom Metazoa; phylum Arthropoda; class Merostomata; order Xiphosura; family Limulidae; genus Tachypleus; species Tachypleus tridentatus. Next base: position 56,131,959 of record NC_134826.1, on the reverse strand, counting down.
TTATTGTTTCCTTTGTATACATAAAAATTAAGATGAGATTTAACACTAACTGATATATTTACACATTTCTTTTTACTGATATACATTTATTTAATTAAGCATTGAGAGAGTATATCATAAGCTGAGCTCTTTCTAATGACAACTAATAACCTATATACTGTAGGTCTTAAGGTAAAGTATAGAAGATGGGCATGGCAACCATTAAATGCATGGACACTATTTCCAAAGGACCTGACTCGACCATATATTTGTTACAGTTTACATAGTATCTTCTAATATAAAGTGTATCTTAACAAATCTTTGAAGACTTTTAGTAAATATTACAAAGCTTTTGCACATGAAAATTCTGATTTTTTTAATGAAGTATTTGTTTTATTAATATTTGTTCATGAAATTGTCAATTCTTTTCTAACTTGTACAAAAGTGAATTTCATTATGAGATTAAAAATACTTTGTCTGAAAAATCTCATTTCACTCGTATAATGTCTGGAACTACTTATATGAATGTAACTTTTTACAGTAAAACTCTATATTTTTTGTTATTATGTTTACAAGTTGATTCTTCAGCCTGTAGGAAACTCAAATATAATGAATAGAGAATCTGTAAAATCAGAAATAAAACAAGCAGCTGTGTCCTTTTTCCTTCATTATTAATCAAGGGGTTTCAAAGTATGTACCTTGAGAGTTTCAACTGTTAAACACATCCCATAAATTTTGTGGTTATTTTACTTTCAACATAGAAGGTTAAACCCACTGTAAATGATGCTCAAATCATTGATCATCTAAGCCTGTCTTTGTGCAGCATGCTGTAATACGTACGACACCGTAAAGTACAAACCCACATGGAAAACAGAAAAGTGTCATTCATATATGTTCTTGCTCAAAGAACACAATATTGCACTAAGCAATTTATGTTACCTACAACACTTAGAATTTCCAAGGGTAATAAAACTTCAATTAGAATATGTGAAAACATTTATTATATAGTTCAGGGATGCACTGGTCCAATAAACACTAGATTCTGAGCCTCGCAGATCCATTTAAATCACAGGTGTTTCAGTGTTATATTTGCCCATCTATTTGATGTCTGTCAAATCTCACAATGTGCATATGGTGTTATTTGGCCACATACTTGTAAGATTTATTAACTTCTTGTTTTAAAACTATCAAGTTTCAAATGTGGTTTCAAGTTTACCTGAATTTATGCCTACTGCATTTGTGTAACTACATACTGGCCTACAAATGTATCCTATTTTGTTACCATACATTACTTGTGTATATAAATAAACACATTACAATTTACTCATAAATGTTTAAATTTTAGTTATATTTCTTAAAACATAGAAGGTAAAAGAGAAACACATTGAAAAATATTTATTTTGAATACGTATCAGTGTTATGAAATTCTGCACTCGTGCTTACGTACTATCACTAATCCTTGACTTGACTTACGAGAGGGATGTCTGGAAAATTTTTGTACTTCAAACATTAACATTTGAAAAATAAAAAAAACATTAAATTACAATATTAGAATCCTCAAAATCCCTGTAATTTAGTAGTGTCTAAGTAAAGTATGTTTCGTGAAAAAATCCCTTTTCTGTTCAGAGAAACAACTTATTTATCACACCTACTATTTCAACAAAATTCTTTCTTTTACCCTCGTCACAATTACACATAAGGGAAACTCTTTCTGTTGGTTATAAGCTTGAGCTACTTAGTAAAAGGTGGTAGTAGTTAAGAACTTTCAAATGATTGGTTTGATGGGGAAAGCCACTAGTAGATTTTCTAAATATATTGATATCTCAGCAAATCATAGAGATGGGAGGTTCTTATTTTATATTTAGCTTGTTGGTATCTGAAATTTGAATTTCTAATTTATTAAATACTTGTATATGGTTGATGTAAAAAACAGAAACTGAACATGTTATGTTGCAAAACTATACCTAATTTTTTTCTATGTTTCCTCTGAAATTAAAAAAAAAAGTAAAACAATTTTAAATTTAAATTATGAACTGTTTTGATACCAGTCTCACTGGTGTTAATAAAAACTTTGAAATTAACATTCCAAAAGTGCACTTTAACCTCCATGGGTAAAAGAGTTGAGGTTGGAAAATGTTTATGCTTCTCTGGCAAGCCTGCTTGCAGACTTCAGAACAAACGTGCCAATCAGGTCAAACATATGTACTGAGGTGTAAAAGACATTCCTGAGCACGGAAGTTTAAGATAAAAAGTGCTGAGTTAAGATTTTTCAAAGCACGTGAATCACACGAGAAAAATTGCAGTTTGTGTCGTTTATGGAAAGATTTTCTTTTAAACAAACTGAAACATTCGTAACAAAAATTCCAGGTGTAACATATATTATAATATTATTTTCATTTCACATATTCATATTAAAGTGATTTAATATCATTTTGAATGTCATCTGTACCACATACAAAAGAGAAGTTTAAAGATGGCACTAAAACCCACAGGATTAAAATGACGTTGAACAAAGACTGAAAACCTGAGCTCCTCTTCCTGGACTATAAAATAAACGCTACTTAAAACTATGATGAAATCCTACTTTTGAGCATTCATTTTCAGCTGATCTGTATTTACTTAGCATACATTAACTAGAAATGGATATTTATTAAATTTCAACAATATTTTGCTTTGGGCTAAAATAAGTGAATAAAAAAGACTAATTGGAAGGTTACACTAAAATCACACAGTAAGGAAAGATACAATAGATTTCATATGAAAAAGAAATTCAGTAATAAAACAAATGACGTTTGTTTTTGCTATATGCAGACCTTTCATGCAGCCAATATTAACTATATATGTACTAACCCAAATTATAAGAAGGTAAATCAAATGGTGGCCAAAAAATTGAAACTGTTAATTATTATTTTAAACACTATTTTAAGTTGTACATGAATTTGATGAAAGTATCTTTTATATTGTCCTTTTTATCAAAACATTTTGTCCTAAACTTTCGATGTGATGACTGCAGTTAATGCAGCCACCATTTATGTAAAATCAATCCATAATTTCTCAATTTCTGTTGCTTTGAAGAATTCTAATGTTTACATTCACTGCACAAAGATGGCATCTATCCTATTTAAATGTTTCTTAGGGATGTTATACAATAAGGAAAAGTGATTGAAGTGTATATCCAGTTTTTTTACTAGTTATTTCAAGTGTGGAAGCTGAGAAATCTTTATAATATTGGTAAGGGGTTTTTCTTAAGGTCTGTTTTTGTAGATGTGGTTGATATGTATGTAAAAATCTTAAACTTCTAAACTGAAACTCATGGTCTTAAGAAGGTTTAACAAAACTTCAGGTAGACCAAAGGTTACAAAGACTCTAAGTGTTAATTTTCCAACGGATTTTTGATACCTAATAAGTTCATAATAATTGTTAAAAGTACAATGTGATCTGTATTAAAAAAAGGAGATTTGGGAACTATCTGGAAATGTTCATACTTGAAGGGAAAGTCTTAAACTAAAATGAACATTTAAATAAACGTTTGGAAACAAGTGGGAGGTTTATCAAAGTGCATGTCACAACCTTTTCACAGGGTTACATTCAAAGTCTAATTAAATTTTATGAACAGTGTGTATCAATAGAATAGCATTAAATGTAGAGTGTAATTCAATTTTGATATTATCCAAAATTTAATCTGAAAAAGAAATATTTAAATGAAAACTCAATCTTCACTTCCTTGTTTCACGTGTTCTTAATTCTTTCTACGTTTTGTTTCTTCTCTTATAAGGGCTTCAAATTTCCACCAATTAGATGTACTAACTATAGAAACTGATTGGTCTAAATATAGAATAGGAATCTCTCTCTTTCTTCATTTTCTGAAATATCTCTGAATTTACCACATCCACCACAAACTTCTCCAAACTGCCCGTGTTCATGAAATCACTTGTTTGCTCGTGTCCATTTATCACTAGTACATGCTTGTAACCAATAAAAAGTTCATTTTGTAAAAGACAAGAGTGTAAGTAGTTTTAGTTTCAGTGGTAAAATTGACTATTTATGAAGTACATAGATCTTGATACACGCAAACTGAAATTACTACTATCATGAGTAATAATTTTTTTACCTATTTATAATATAGTTAGAAAGCTCAGTAAATTAGAATAATTTTGGAACATTCTTTTTTCGTGCTTCAATTATTATCTGTATTCAAAAATGTATATTTTAAAGGTGTGCAAATTACCTTTTGGACAACAAACAGAAAAAAACTTATTAAAGTAGGAACCTACATAGAGCAAACCAACGCAGTGCTCGGATAAATACAAAAGTTAACAAAAGTAAATAGAATGTAACAATAAAAAATTACTAATTATACAAGAAAAGTTAAAATGTTAAATGAAAATATATTTAGTGATCTTTACATATGTAATTTCAGCTATGCACATGTAGCTGTTAATTGTGGGCTCTACATCTTTTTAGTTATTTAGGGTTTTAAGTAATTTCTAAATGATAAATATTGAAAATATATAAATGATAAATATTGAAAATATATAAATGATAAATATTGAAATTAAAACCATATTTAATTATGCAAGATTTGGAATTGATTTAACTCCCATCTATATCATTAAAACCTCAAAACATTGTTTCACAATATTCTTTTACAAAAATATTAGCTATTGAGTGAATAAGAAAACTATTCAATCAGAAGTTCAGAAAGAACAGACTAAAATGATAACAATATAATGGAACACGATAAGATCTGAGACATAAACCTGTCTATAAACATTAAGTGTGAACACCACGTCTTTAAAGTAATAATAATCAAATGAAAATGCTGAGAATCTGGAATGGATGAGATTAATGACAACAAGGTGGAGGTGAGGTTAATGTTTAGGTTTCGATGGTCATTGAAAATGGAGACTTTTTCTTTAATAAAGAATTTATAATCTGTAGTTCGAAAGTCGAGAATATGAATTTTTTAAAGAAGTATGGTATGGTTATTATTCTCACTGTGCAAGTGAAAACAAGATTCAGGCGGATTATTTAGTTTATTTCTGCTTCTAATTGAAATTCCCACGTACCAGTGCACATTAAATTCTAGTAAACATATAGCTCTTTTACCAATATAGGTAGCTTTACTGCTTCCATAACTGCATATGTACATGACTCGTGAGTATATAGGAATGGTTAAAGTGCCTTTGATTTTAAACTATTTTTAATGATAAATGTTAACATAGATACCAAACGTAGCTTAATTTGTGGGTGATATGTTTGATTTTTTTTAATTTCATATTTTAATTTCAGATTTTGTTTACTTATGAAAGGCGTGATAAGAACTAGTGGGTTGTTGGGGATTGTGTTCTGTTTTATTTGTCAAAAATGTTCGTATGACAAAGTATAAGAAATTAAAGACATAGCCATTACTTTGTAACGTGTCATGAATTTTTGAAATTTCTGAGCGAAGACGGAAGTAGTCGGAACATTATGCGCTCTGTCTTAGAAGATTTAGAACACAGTTGTGTTTGAAAGAGCCTAGCATAAAATTGCCGAATCGAGAATATAAGCCAGTAAATGTTTTCGTACAATAAACGAATGTGGTAAAGAGATGATTGATTTTGTTGATTTGGACATCTAAAAAACTGTTATTGTTATCTTTTATCTAACTTGTGATGTTGTGAGTTTGGGTAATCTAAAAACTTCTTTGCATGGTCAGTGTTTGGAAAGAATGGAAAAGTGTTATCAACACATCTTCCATATATAACACAGGTTTATAATAAACGGTATAATTATTCAGTCCTTGACATTCGTAGTGATGGAGAAAAACATTTTCAAGAGTCAGATATATGTATTTTTGCCACTCCGCCTTTCTCTCTATGAAGATAACCATTAAAAGCAAACTGACTGTCATGAGGACTAATTTAAAGAGCTGCGTGAATTTTTGTTGATTGAAGTCAGAGTGCAGGGCATTGTTGGTTGGGGATAACTATTTAATAATTATGCTATTAACTCAATGTAAAAATTAGGGAATAAGAACTGGCCGAAACTAATTGATTTGTCTTGTAAGACATAGGTATCTCTTAAACAAAGTAAAATATGCCTTTAACAGTAAATTTGTTCTCAGTTGGTGAGCTCATTTCAGGTTTAAAATATGGAGGAACTCTATAGATGAGGATATAGAGTAGATAGAATAGGTCTGACGAGTGAACCAGTTAGTGTAATTCTGGTCAGCCACACGAAAAAACTAGATGCGTACCTGTAGGGTAAAGTTCTGTATAAGTAGTGTTAGAGACAAGTTTACAAGTGTCAAGATATCTTAAAGTCTGGAGCTTTTACTCATGCTTACAGTGAACTTAAACAGTTGATATCGAGGGGCTTAAGTTTTGTGGTGTCATTCAAAATGTCTTCCATTTCAGAAACATAGTCAGTTCTGTTTGAAATAATGACACCTATATGTTTATCCCTTCAAATAACAATGTTTCAATTACTAGCAAGTTAATTTAACATGGTGTAATGGTTGTTTTGGAATTTTATCCAATTGCATGGTAATAATGAGAGTCACCACCTCGACTCTGGAACAACAGATTATGAAATCAGTGGCGGTGCCAGGGGGGCTTTGGGTGGCTTGGGCCCCCAATAAGCCAAGTCCCATCAGCCCCCAATATTGTTTCCAAATATATTCATAAAATAAGGAAAACACAATCGTCGTTGTTGCTTAAAAATTTACATCAAAGAGAAATAGATCTGTAGAACTCAACGTCTTCATTAAGACGGAAGTATGTGTCATGCGTCCCAAAGCAACGTACTTAATGCACTGAAACTCATGCGCTGTATTGCCGCTCCCTGTGTAATGCCATTCCATCTTGAGCTTTGACTAAGATTAGACAACCACGTTGATTTCAAGTTACAACAGATCATGAGGGATTTTACTTGATAAACCAAAAGTTTTACAGGTATTTACCCATTAATTTCGTTTATTGAAAAGTAAAACATAGCATACATGTATAAGATGGGCCTGCCAACATGCTGCTTGTCTGGCTGTAAAAAGAACCTTCTCTCCCATTGTAACAATCCTAAAGCGTCTCAGAAATGAGAACTGAAGCAGCATGAAAAGACTTGGAAGAGTCTGGTGAGGATATATAAGAAAGTGGGAATACTCACTGAGATGGTGCATCAATGTGGAAAGCTATCTGCCCCTAGACACCTGGACGAATTCACAATCACATCTAGTACTGGCTAAAGAGATGAACCAACACCAGATGACAGGAGACACACCTTCTATGCCATCATTAGACAGGATGCTTAATGAACTGAAGAGAAGATTCTTCTCTGATTCCAGCAGCGTTCTGATGGGTGCAACTGCATTGAACCCCAAACACTCCACATTTCTGGACAAGCAAGCACTTTTGGAATGGCAGCAAACAATAGTGTGGCAGAGGATGACCTTGCAGTGGAGATTCACCAGTTGAACTGGCTAATTGCCAGGAAGAAAGACAAGAGGTAGGAAGTGTCCAAACCATTGGAGCTTGAAACCATGCTGGAGCCTTACAAGGATGCCTTCATGGATCCCCACAAACTTGTATGCATCGCTGTGATCCTGTCTGTCACTCCAGCTGTCTGTGAGAGAAGTATCTCATGTCTCAAGCTTCTGAAGACATTCTTGTGCAATAGGAATGATAACAACCGCACCAGCAACCTTGCTGTCATATCACTAAACTCCAGGAGGGCAAAACAACTCGATATTGATAGTGTTATAGACACATTTGCTGCCAATCACCAGAACAGGTGCATTGTTTTGAAGTAATATTGACTATAAACACAACATGATGAAAGATAGTTAGCCTGATAATGACCTTACTTTTCATCAGAGTGTATTAACTTCACATGGAATAATTCGTTTCTGCTATGTAAACTGTCTTTATGTTATATTTCTTTTTATTTGTAGCTTTACTCTTAATGGTATATTAAATATTCAATCTAAGCTAATCTTGATTTTCTTTATTATTATGTGTTACCTTGGGTGGAATTTAGGTGAGCTTCCTCTTTCACATATATGCATATTTTCATAAACAGATTATTTCTAATTTGTAATAATGAATTATTAATCAGAGTATGAGTTTCCAATGAAAACTGCATTGAAAACGCAGTTCAAAATAGCACACCTTTCTGAAATGTACCTTAGTATTTACATTATTATAATTTACCATCTATACTTCATATTGATGGCATTTTGGGAAGCCCCTCCACTGTTTACCTCAGCGCCCACAACGAAAATATACTGGCGCCGCCACTGTATGAACTCTTTACCAAATAAAGCCTTTCCATTTTCAACAATCACCCAACACTGGGTAATAAGTCCAACTTTTCTCTTAATAAGTTCCAAATATGCTATATTTACGCTTATACTTAACCTTTCTTTATGAAGTTTTCTCTCAATAATATTATGAAATATGTATATGCCTCTGATTTTATTGTATATTCCATTATATTGTTACCATATAAAATCTGTTCTTCTAAACTTCTGATTGCTTGAAACATAACATAACTACCCAGTGCTAATGCTGTTATTTGGTGGTTAGAATATTATGCACTAACTTTCTTGTGGAATTTGAATCAATTCTGAAATTACTAATTAAAGATGTGTATTATATGTTAGTCTTCAGTTAAATAGTAACAGGTAAATAACTGATATTTTAGTATGACAAGTCAAACAATTACTCTTTAAAAAAAACAACTTAGGTGACCGTGTTTCGTAGTTGCTCCAAACTTGTGTACAAAGTGTAACGGTTTGTATTTTTAGTGCATTATGATAATGATATTATTAACACAGGAAGTATGTAAAACTTGCTTTAATGAATACTAGAAACTTGCCAGTTCTGTTTTGAATTTTTTTGTACAGTTAAATTTTTTTTGTTTTTTTTTTCACAATTGTTAAACGTTTTGTGGGTTATGTCAGAAATAGTATAGAATTTTAAAATAATTTCTGACCTGGAAAATAAATCCTAAAAACAGATTCTCTGTTGAATTTATTGAATTATTTAATTTTTTGTTTCTTTGATATTTTCTCATTTCTTTTATTTTGCAGATTTTATTCAGTCTTGATATATAACTTTTTTATTAACATTTGATTTCAGGTGTTTCCTTCTTTGTTCATTGATCTCTTCTGTGTTCTCAATTACTGAACATTTTTTCTGCACTGTAAGCTTTCTTCTTTATCCATCATTAATTTATTATTAATATATTTTGATTTATGAAACTACTTCGTTTATAACCATTGTAATTTACTGCCGTGTTTCCCAACTTTTTGTAACTGACGGCACACTTTTAATATCTCAAACCATTTGTAGCACTTGCAAGTTTCTATGGCTGGACCAGTAGCGCTTCCTTCACTAAGACAAGTAAAAAAATTCACTGTGTATCACGAACGAATAAATCAACTTTGAAATTTAAAAAAAATATATATTAATTTAAAGTAAACTTATGTTAATAAATAAAATTTACTTAATTGCAAAAAGTCTGTGACAGTTTGGGAAGCACTGATATTCATTTCACATACCCTGCTGTTGCCCGCTGCTTGAAACTTGCCACTTTATTTTACTGTTTCTTAATACTCGGCTGTACCTTATTTTACTTCATTAAAATCGTATCAAAGTTAAAGATATTTACGTGTATATGCATATTATAATGTTCATTTATGGTGAAGAACAAATAATTTTATTTTATTATTTTCAATTACCTTTGTCTTCCATAATTTTAAGAAACGGAAGTTAATAGAACATGGTTTGACGTGTTCTAAATTTTCAACTAGCTACCCAGTAATAACAACATTAGAATTGCTAACACTAAACTGAGAGTTTAGTTTTGACGCCGTTAAAAAATCAATAATTTTTCAGTGAATACACAAAAACACGTGATATAGAATAATGAGGAACTTGACGTGTGATATTTATAAAAATGTAGATGTAATGAATGTTTCTCGAAGTTTAATACCCTCATTTAATGTTCTTCATGGAAAGTTTTATTCCATGAAAACAAGAATATGCAAGAGATAATTACAGAATGTAAATAGTGTTCTTACATACGCTTCATGCTCGGACACTCCGAGACACACGTATGTTGACCCGTTTGTTTTTATAATATATCGTACACGGGGTTATAACTTTTGAGGCATACAGCTAAAAGGTGTTTAAGTATTAAAGACTGGTCATTAATTTTGTGATAATAGATTGTAAGATGTCATTTTGTTGAAAACATTGAGTGGTTCATTCGTTAAAAGGCTGTCTCAGCCATTGTGGGTGAACAAAACCTTTTCTTAAAAAACTTGCATTAGAAACAAGTATTTATACCAGTGACTAACTCTGGTTACTGTTTAAAATTTTTATAAGTTGATAAAGTTTGATGATCGTGTATTGTAACATTACTTTAAATTTTCAGTAGTTTGACTATAATCAAGAAAATAGATAGTCAATGTACTATTGGTGAACAAACAGTAACATTGTGGTTAATTTTAAAAGATTTTTATGAGCAAAAAACTGAAACAAAATACGTCTTTCAAAGTCAAATTTAAAAGTTCTTATTACGTTTGAAATATTTGTATTTAACACTAAATTTATGTATGCTTTGAGTTGATATTTATATACCTGTATATTAATTTTGTCGGCCCGGCATGTTCAAGCGTGTTAAGGCGTGCGACTCGTAATTTGAGGGTCGCGGGTCCGCATCCCGGTCGCGCCAAACATGCTCGCCCTTTCAGCCGTGGGGGCGTTAAAATGTGACGGACAATCCCACTATTCGTTGGTAAAAGAGTAGCCCAAGAGTTGGCGGTGGGTGGTGATGACTAGCTGCCTTCCCTCTAGTCTCACACTGCTAAATTAGGGACGGCTAGCACAGATAGCCCTCGAGTAGGTTTGTGCGAAATTCAAAAAACAAACAAACAAATTAATTTTGTTTCTAAAATCATGTATTCTTCCACTTCAAACTGATCGAGAATTTTTTTCATGTTTGTTGTAGCAAAACGATATCTTTGGAAATTAAGCATAATTAATAATAATAAAACAGTGTAGTTCTTTTTTGGTGAAATTATTTTAATTTCAAATCTCTCCTGTTACATTCATGGTGAATATGTAGTTTCGAAGAGAAGAGATGAAAAAGTTAGCTGATAAAAATAGCCTTATTTGGAAGTTATATTTTCAGGGGTTGTTACTTTTTTCTTTAGGCGAATACCTGGAATTTATTTAATTATTTAATAGATAAACTCTGCCTGATACATTCTGTTTCAAGTGTTTCTGAAGATATTAAAAATTGTTTTCTCACAATAAACCTTCAACTCATTAAAAATATATATGCATATATTAGTTAATACCCACACATATTTTGCTCGGTAATTTAAGAGTTCAATGCCACCTAAACCTGACGTACTTCATACATGATAAGAGTGTATTTGTGTAGGGCAGAAGAAAAAAACAGGAGAGTAGTTTTAAAGAATGGAAAACTTTACCATTATTTTTATTGAGGAAATCGATGAGTAAAACATTTATTGGTAAATATCACATAATAGTAATGCGTGTGTCGTGTTACATAAAAAAAATGCATCATTCATCAGTGGTTTTTCTGAGGTTTAACTGTACATTCTTTATCGTTAGCCATTGCTGGATGGTGATGAAGTCTTTTTCATGTTGCATCATACAAAGTCTTTGTCGAAGTAATTTATAAGCATTTATATATATATATATAACGACAACGTTTAATTTCTTATTAACTTTAACAGGAAATCAGTGTATTGTGTAGTAGTTGAAGTGAATGACTTTTCCATCATTTTAATTTAATAAACCAACGCTTACACTTCCAGGTGTGCGAGTACAGGGAGAACGAAGTATTGGTGCATTTCGAAAAGTTGCATCAGAGTCTCATCTCGCTTTATCTGAATGTGGTTTTTTTTATACATTAAAACCACGGAATACCTGAAAATCTAGTATGTTAAATAATCATTTTTGCGTTCTACAACGCTTTTTGTACAAGTGACTGAACATAAAATATTTTGAAAAAAGATTGTTTTATTCACTTATTTCCGCAACCGTCTTTATCCAGAAAACCTAACCCGATGAGTTATTATCGATAGATACTTAGCTCTCAGTAGAGCTTAACAGTATAACACTTCTCTACGTCCTTGGAAAAAACAAACAAAAAGTGAAATCTGTTAGCGTGTGGGATAGGTAAGCTAATTGGATAGACAAGAAGCTGGTTGGAAGAGAACAGATGATTGTTATTAATGGAGTTCAATTAAGTTAGATTAATATCTCAAGTCTTAGGACATTTGCTCTTTTAGATCTAAATTAATCACTTAGATAAAAGAATGGTCAATAAATTATTTAAAAATTTGTTATGATGCTGAGGTCTTGGTGTTGCTGGCTGTGAAGAAGATATTGCTGCTTTACAAAATGATTTAGATCATTTAGTGAGTTGGGCAAATAAATGGCAGATGGGTTTAATTATAATAAATGCAAGATAATATATGTGGGTTATAATCATTTGAATTATAAATTGGATTATAATAACCTTGATAGTGTTAACAAATAAAGGAATATGAGTGTAGTACGTTATCAATTTCTTAAGCCATACAAACAGGGTGGTGCTGTTACTGGTAGGGCTGATAGAGATTTAAGTTGTATCTACAGAAATATTGAATACAGACCTAAAGAACTTATAGTTTCATTGTGCAGACCACTGGCTCGACCACATTTGTAATATTGTGTTCGGTACGATCTCACTTGCCTGCTGTGTCCAACGAGTGGAATCGAAGCCGTGATTTTAGCGTAAAATATCCGAAGACTTATTATTCCAGCAGGGGACATGATGATGGTCTGTACACCTATTGCTTATTATAGGATCATACAAATTCAGACATTGTTTGGTAGCGTAATGACTTAATATGTTGGTCGGGCATGGCCGGGTGGTTAAGGCACTCTACTCGTAATTCAAGAATCGCAGGTTCGAATCTCAGTCACACCAAACATGCTCGCTCTTTAAGCCGTGGGAGACGGTCAATCGTACTACTTGTTGGTAAAAGAGTAGCCCAAGAGTTGGCGATGGTTGGTGATAATTAGCTGCCTAATCTCTAGTCGTTCCCAACGACGGAAAAGGTAAGAATGTTCAGTAAAAGATTTCGATATTACGATGCGCAGATTGCCCTAAGAACGAGGTTAATATAGTTTGTGACTTAGGTTTTACTGCGAAAAGCTACTAAGACAACTCGCACCATTAAAAACATATAAACAAAAAAAGAAATACTTTCTCTATACCCTAGCCTCCAGTCAGATGTCGAGTATGAGTTGGAAGAAGCATTTACTGTGACAAATGAAAACTATTTATTTTCCATTTGAAGAACATACACCGGGATTGAAACAGGCATATCTTAAATGTATTTCAGCCACTCTGTCTTTAGTTAACCGTTTCTCGAAAGTTCTGGCAACAGTAGTAGATGAGTTAATTTATTCAGTTCCTCATCTTTGAGACACATCCGTAAAGTTTGTTGATGTCTTTATTTAATTTACATTTTAAATTATTTTAAAAACGTTCTTCTCAGACCTGGATCTGTGGATCCAATTTGTCATCGCACTCTTTTATAAAAACTTGCCCACATTCTGATTTTCTTTCTAATTGTCTTCTGTAATTTTAATTTTGTGCAACAGAATATTTTAAAAGATTGGAACGAAATAACTGAATACATTTTATCATTAATAGTTCCATATTTGGACATTTCTTTGACATTAAATATAGGTGTAGAGGAAGATTTCTTCTTGAAACGTCATAAACACCGACAAAATACAAAAGATGGATCCTTCCGAATGTTGTATTATGCTCCTGTGGGAGATGTGAAAAATACTCATGTTGCTCGTTTTGGAGAACATAGAGATTTTGGAACCAAAACGTTCTTATTCGAAGACGACTGTGATGGAATGGAGGTGAAAATACTGAGAAAAATCTATTTTAGATAATTTTGTATTTTCTGTCTCTTTTATTGCATTGAGGTTAGTTACTTATATGTAAATTAAACAACTTAGGTTTATTTTACATACTTAATTTACAAGACAAAAGTTTCTGTGTAACAGGTTCTAGGATTCAGCCACTTATTTTAAACAAGTTAAACAGTACTTACTGTACAAACGGACTGTGACCGTTGATTTTCTTTTATAACATAGGATCAGATGGTTAAGAGTAAACTAAATGAATTAACAATATTTATTTTAATGTAATGATTGTTAAACACGGGTTACGTACGTTTACTTGAACTATATTAACTATAAAGTCTTATCGTTTATTATTTTATCTTGCTAACCCATTAGGTGAAGTCATTTTAATAATATCTATAGCCATAAGAGTGAGAGAAAACATAAATATCACAGCTTTTCCTCATGGCCTAACAACGAATCAATAATCTATAATCTAATAATCAGTTTACCAATACTTTTGTGATATACTTATTCTGGACGTTTGACGATGTTACTATCTATTAGTTGAATGCTAGGTCAGGATAAGGAATCTAGGCCACTCCAATAACGGGTACTGTTCTAATTCTTGTTGCAGACTTACTGTCCATCTGTAGTAATGGACTATATCCAGCAACAGTGAGTAGATAATGTTTATAGTTTATGTTCGGTAGTCTTTGTAAAAGATCAAATATTCTTATATTGTTAGGATTTTTTAGAATAAAAGGGAAAACCATTTGGTTAATATACTAACAATACAGTTGTCATTTAACGTTTTTTACTGTACATTGGGATAAAACTACCATATTAAGAGCTGAGTTTTGTTTCTATGTGACGTCATTCAAGTAACAAACAAGAAGTAAAATAGCTGTTCAGTACCACATGTTCCACGTTACAGTTTCATCGACTCCGTGTTCCGAATTGAGAAGACGACATGAAAGAAGTTCATTCGTTTATTTCGTTGTTTCCAACGACTTCAATAAAAACTTCAGATTATATTCATAAAATATAATACCTTATATAAAAGGGAATACGTCATATTAAGAGATGTATCTGATGATTTTGGGCCTACATAACAGTACGGACACACAGCCTATCATATTCAACCTCTATTTTAGTAAAACTTAAAAAATGATAATAGTGAGAGGGGATGTAGGTGCCTAAACTCACATCTATAGCTATGTTAAAACACATGCAGTCGAGTTCTTGGAAATTGGTTGCTGTCAGTGAAACAAAATTAACAAAATGAAATCTGATTGCAGGTTACTATAACCGAATCCATGATAAATCGATTTTGGTTTTCCCAAGGTGTTTGGTTTAAACCTCGAAACCTGGATGATTCGTTTGGTACCATTTAGAAGTCGGTGAGTCCAGCAGTTTATAAAGACAATTATTTTGTAGATACAAAATAAATGAATTTCGCGATTTTATCCCCCGTTTACTTTTTCAGTCCTCAGGTTCCATAGCACTCTCTTACTGACATGGTACGTTTTTACCAATCCACCACATTACCCATGCCATGGTTTTATTAATTCTTTGTCTCTTACTATTTCAGTTTTTAGACATGTTATCAAGTCTAATTAGCTGTATTAAAATGGTATCACAAGTAATAAATATGCTGTCGGTTTTCCCCAACTCTCCTTTTTATATTAGTATAAACGTTGTGTAATCTTTTTAAATAAATATGTAGCCATAATGGTTAGTCTACTACATGGGCAACTATAACTATACAAAACTTACAAAACTTATTTCATTCAACTTATCTTAAGTAAGCACTTGATCAAACTCTCAAAGTATCTTTAATTCATTTATTAGCAGTTTTATATTATAATTTGTTTGTGATTTACTCAATTATTTGTAACTTACGTCAATGAATTAAAATCATTTATTGAATGTCATGACTTTTAATTTATTTAGTAAAAAAAATACTATACATCTAAACATCTGTATGTTGTTTTGCACTTTACTTGAACACTTTACATTGCTGTAAATTATAGTGATTTTTACTTGAACACTAGTGTGCTGTTATAAAGTGTTGTAGATTTTAGTTGAACCAAAGTATGCTGCTGAAAATTGTTTCTGAACTTTACTTGTAAAATGTTCACTGTTGTAAGTTGTTGTGGCCTTTACTTCAAAATAATAATTATCTTTAAATGATTGTATCAGCTCCTTGAACTTGTCAATGAGTTTCTCTGACTTACTCTCCCCTGTATAGTTACCTCTTACATGTACCATACCGCGACTCCAAGTATTTTGAATAAACTTTTGAGAGCCTTTCAAAGCGCCATCATCTTCGAAATATTCTATTTAATTATTTATATGTTTAATTTCGATATTTTAGTTGCATTTACACTGATCTTTAGTAACCCTAGCTTAAAACAACACATCAGATGCATACTTTTGTAACGACAGTTGAAATATATATATATAAACATATATATCCCAGTAAACATGTTATAAAAGTTAATATTTAGCATGATTTATATTAACCCATTTACATGTGTCTAAATAGTCCCATATATCAACTTTGTTGTTTTATAACTATGTAATTTATGTCTTTTACCCGCTTTATTTAGACGTCTCCATAAAATCTAAACAGAAACTAAATTGTTGCTTGAGATAAACCTTTTGAATACTATTGTACATATTAAATATTGATGTAACAGCTGCTTGATCTGATTTGGTTTCTTATTTTATCTATTTGTGTTTTTAATTCAATATCTCTTGTCTCCGTGTATTGTCTTCTTAATTGTGGTCTGTGCTTGATTAGTGTCAACAGTTGTTTATATGGTTTCCATGTATTATTTATAGTTTTATGTTGTTGTTTTGGTATTTTCTAATATGCTGCGGTTTGTTGCCATTCCGTGATTATTTGACGGTAGTTAACAATATCTATCTTTTTTTTTAAATGTTATTGTATTTTTTTTTTGGCAGAAGATGGTCTAATTGTTTTTGGTATTCTTTCCAATTTGCTTTTTTTATAATCAAAATTTTCTTTTCTATGTATAGTATTTTTATGGAGAATGAGATCGAAGACACACCATATTGGTAAATAGTCGCTGTTTACATCTTTTCCCACATGAAAGTTTATTAGCTTTTAGCCCATGTTATACGAGATTAGGCATACATCTAGTATGTCACGTGTATTAGTGGCATACGTGGTATGCGTAGGCGTATCGTCACTCAGGATGGTTATGTCATGTTCTTTTATAAATTGTAGGTGAAGTCTTCCATTTGCATTTGTTGAATTACATCCAAATTTAATATCTTTGCTGTTTAGATCTCCAATTAAAATGGTATTTTGATTGTGGGAAAAGATGTTGTTTATTAAGTTTAAGTCTATTTGTTTTGTTGGTGTACAATAAATTCCTGCTATTGTGACAATTGAACGATTACTTAACAGGATATCGATAAATATATTTTCGTTATAGCTGCTGATTCGTTTTCAGAAACTGAAAGACTTGTTATGTATAGCAGCAGCATTCCTCTGTTTTTATCCTGTTTATTTAATCTGTTTTTTTAATAGTTATATAATACGGTATTTTTAATCTGTTGGTTTTGTATAATAGTTTCACTTAATATTACAATTTCTGGATTAGTTTGTTGAATTATGTCTTCGAGCTCATGTTTCTTGGAAGCTAGTGCACTTTGGATGTTGATATATACAACAATAAATTTAAGTTGAGAGCAGGTATTCCCTTAGTATTGTTGATAATTGTGGGATGTAAGTTATGATGTGTTTTTTCCCTATGTTTATGAATAGGTCAAAGCAGTTTATTGTTTGTATTGTTTTGTGTATTCGGCCAAAAAGTCTGTTGTGAAATTTGTAATTGTATTTATAAATAAGTTTATTTTGTTATTAGTGTTTGTTCCCTTGGTAAAGTTATCGTTTTCTTAATGTTTTGAAGTATGGGTATTGTTCTGTTTAATCTCAGTGCTGTTTGTTATCGCTTCTGTTGAGTTTTGCTGTGTGTTTAGTTTTGATATTTGTAGGATAGCTTTTTTAAGTGTTTGTGCATATGTTATTTTGTCTTGTTTCAGCGTTGGTTTTGTTTACTGTTTGTTGTTATCTGTTATTTCGTTATCTATTAATGGTGTGTTATTTTATTTCGTAAATTACTTGTTTTATTTGTTTATATTTTTCGCAGCCTTTATAGTTTGCAATGTGATCTTGTCCACAGTTACAACATTTTAGTTTTTCTTCTTTTTTTGTTTGGGTTTGAACCGTTATTCTGTGTATTATTTGTCTGCGTTGGAAGTTGTTTATTTCATTTTGAAGTTAACAGATTTTAGATGTTGTGCAAATAAAATATGAAACTGTAAGATGAAGTATTTCGGTTCTTAACATGAAAATCACTTTTCTCTCAGATTAAACTCAACAAATGGCTCTTTAATATCACAGATATGTCTTTGATAAAAATATTTTATTTCAAAAGATCAGATTTTTATTATACAGAAATGACACGTAATGTTTATGATAAGTTCACCAAACTTTATGAAGTCAACTTATTACATTAAGAGCTGTACTACTTAATACAAGCTGTACAAAAAACGAATAAGTTGAAAAGTTTGCAACTGTGAAAAATGTGGCCAGTGGTTAGGAAGATGCAAGTTCTTTATTGTTTGTGATTTGGGTAATTTCTCAAATAGTAGTGTTTGTAAATTTGCCGATAATGTTCCAATTTTGGAAAGAGATGAATCTAATTATAATATATTTTTATATATAGAAAAAAGTGACAATCATAATCAACAAGCTATAACATTGGAAAGTGAATTTTGATATTGAAATTTATAGTTTTGAAATTTAAAAGTTTGTAAAGAATTTTGAATTGCTGAGAAAAGTATGTTGTGAAAGAAAGGAGAATGTTTAGGTGCGAATTTTGATAAAATATCCAAAGATCTTTGACTGTTTAGGATTAATGGAATGAGTAAATAATAGGAATTTTACACACACAGAGACATAAAAAAAGCAACTGTCGTAGCCTCATGCAAGGCTGCTTGGGGCTTGTTTGTAAAATTGAGAGATTATTGAAACTTGCTAATCCATTATTCACGAAAGTTATTAATTGATTGTTTTCACAATAGTCAAAAACAGTTACAACTAGAAACACTTTCAGTTGGTTGATTATTTTTCACATTAATCAATTTAATGATAATTCCTATTGGTAGTTTTATCTGATACTAATTAACTTAATCAATGCGTATAGATAATTTATTACACTCCTGAAGCCCGTATTGTTAGTAAAACAAAATGGAGTAAATGTCAACTTTCCATATTTTTGAATGGTTATTATTTTATTTTTGAAGATATTAAGAAGATAAGCCTTTTTATTTTTCTATTTAATCAACGATGTCATACATCACATGTGAACGAAGTGAACTGTAATTAAGATAAAAACAATTATCAGAGTTAAACTTTTATCACATATGAAGGTTATATTGTGTATGTAGGTACATGCTATTATTAGTAATAATAATCTATAAATCAGAATTCCTGTTTCTTTTATATAATACTTAGTTTTTATACCTATCTATTCAGCTTTGTTAACTGAAAGACGAATAACTTGCTCGTCTCAGCCAGATCAAGGATGAAGTTGAGGCCGAGCTGGAGGGATTGACTGCCAGTCTCTTTGAAGTAAGGCTATCAAAGTTTCACTTTTCATTCATCTTTATATTGAACGAAGTATGGTTTGTGTAAAATGTGTACAACCTTCTGCTGAGGAAAAATAAACATAATATCTGTAGCTTTTTGTCTCATCCAATGAACATTCTGCATTCTGAAGCTATATGTCGACTAACTGCTTAAAAAAAATTGTTACGGAACTAAATACATAATGAAACTATCATTGAGTAATGAGTTACCCAGTGTTTTTTTCTTCTCATCACAGATTTAACTACACATATGTTCCATGTTATTTTCTAAATAATAACTTCTCATTCATCATGTTAGGTAACATCAAATCACAATTGTATTTTTTTATTTTCATTTTTTCAAGAACATTCACTGAAAATGTGTAAACATTAGATAAACATAATCCAGTAATAATTATGAACAGGAAAATTTTAGCCAACTAAAGTTAATTTATTGAAACTATCAATGCTAAGCATTCTGAATCAACAGAAACAAAAACTGTTTTCTGTGCCATCTGTTGTCTAAAGTATAGTATGAAAAAACCTAAGCAGAAAAAAAATGTTTACTACTAAATAATTTGTTTCAGTTTTTTAATGAAAGTTATTTATGGTGTATGAGAATGTTCATTTACCTAATAGATATATTGCACAGAGAGAATATAAAATGTATTGATTTTAAAATGACTAAATAAAGAAACGGTTATTCAAACCTCTGCAAACTGTCGTAGACATGCAGAAGTTGAAAAATACACATATTTTAAAATACATTTATATATATTTTTAATTCTGAAAATAATTCTTTTGCAACTTATTGTATATCCATATTTTCGTATTTTTAGTGAATTAACCTTCAAATACTCATCTTGTTTTTGTATCATTGACCGCTGGTGAGGTCTGCTTTTTGTAGTGTGTTGATTCATTTTATTTTGTGTTTATCACTCATTTTTCTGTGTAAAGTACATAGATTTATAGAGAAACAGTATGAATTAAAGGAGCCAATTGCATAATTGATAGCATTTATGATTAAGCTTTTTTGGATCATAAAAATGTCATTGATTTACCTCTTTTCCTTCTCAGTGTACAAATACTTAACCATATTAAGTTAGATTTAGTACAAACTTATTAATTAATATCAATTTTTTTATTTTGAAAAACTGTAAAATTTGACTATTTTGATCATTTTATATGTTGAAAAATTTAGGAAAATTTTGTTGTGAAAAAACAAAACACATTAAATATGCTCTAGTTCCAATTACTTGTTTCTGTTAATGATCAGAAAGTTTCCTGTTTTAATCCAGATAATTTTAACTTGTTATTATTGGTCACTTTTTTTCCTACAGGAGGCACACAATCTGGCTTGGGAATCTAATATGAAACATGCGACATCATTAAAATTACTAAAAGAAGCAAATCTAAAGGTAAGAATTATTATTTGTTAATCAGATAACTGTATTACTACTTTCAGATCAATTAGTTTTCGGCCTGTTGAACCTAATCAAACAAACCATTACACTCAAGTCTATGACAAAAATATGTTGATTGGTGTTCTTGTAACTTTGGACTCCTGAGAGTATTATGGACACCAGCTGTTTAAGGTTTCTCATGTGTGCTGGATGAAAACTCTACGACTAAGAGACATCCCCAGTTTCTTTTCACCTATATCTTTATTTATTTGTTACTTGATTATGAAACATAAGCCAGCTTCTGATTCATGATGTTTGACAACTTTCTAGTCTCGTATGAATTTGCATCTGAATGTTTTCATCACAAAAGCTAAGAACTTTTTTCAATTCAAGCAATACAAAGGAATAACTTAATTAACTTCTCTAAAATGTGTTTGAATCTCATTAAACAGTTTCTTGCTGCATTAAGTTCATAGTCTTAAATTCGCAAGTTTTTTTGTTTTTTTTACATTCAGTTTCTCATAAGTTGACATGTTTTATTGAATATTCAGCCTATCAGGAGAAAAGAATTATTCTGACGTATAAGAAATAAATGAAATCAGACTTAACTAAATATGGTCTGTATATCTCAGATTAACTCGGTAAAGATTAAATAACTTGTACACTTACCTATTTCATTTCTGTTAATTGTTCAAAATCAGAAATATATTTTGTGAAACTGAGTTATTCAAAGTGTATGTGTCTTCATTTCAACCTGAAGGCACACACCCACACACACTTCATTCTCTGGGCAAGTTTCCTGTAAGCTCTTCATCACACTCACTGATTGAACTCTGACTTTTTGCTAGTTTGTGAAACCAACTTGTATGCTAATAGAGAATACAGGGCAGTATAATTTGTTGTAAATGTATTACTCATGGTCTATATTGATATTAAGTAATGTGAACATAATAAATGCTGAACAATGAAAACAAATTGTACAAGTTTAAATGTATTCATCAAATGTCCTGTTAGTTTGTAGTTTAACATTTAATATGTATATTTTGTTGTTTGAAATAGCACAAAATAATGTTAAAGTGGTTACTTTTTTGTTTCCAAGGTAACTAATAATTTGTAATTAAGTTTTAAAATTATGAAAAAAACACGCATAATTTCAGCCATGTACATGTGGCTGTTAATTGTGTTTTTTTCAATTATCTATGGTTTTGAGTAATTTCTCAATGATAACTATTAAAAATATAGTTAAACCAAAACCATATTTAATTATGAAAGATTTGGAATTTATTTAACTCCCATCTATATCATTAAAACCTCAAAACAATGTTTCAGAATATTCTTAATACAAAAATTACTAGCTGTTGAGTGAATAAGAAAACTATTTAATCAGAAGTTTGGAAAAAACAGACTAAAATGATAACAATATAATGGAACAATAAGTGTAAACACCACGTCTTTAAAGTAATAATAATCAAATTAAAATGCTGAGAATCTAGAATGGAAGAGATTAATGACAACAGGGAGGAGGTGGGGTTAATGTTTAGGATTCGGTGGTCATTGAAAATATAAAGAATTTATAATCTGTAGTTGCAGAGTCGATTATATGAAAATTTTCAAGAAGTATGGTATGTTTGTTATTTTCACTGTGTAATTGGATAAAAGATACAGATGGATTAGTTAGTTTATTTCTGTGTGTTTGTGTGTGTTTTTCATATAGCAAAGCCACAAAGGGCTATCTGCTCAACCCACCGAGGGGAATCGAACCCCTGGTTTTAGCGTTGTAAATCCTGAGACATACCGCTGTACTAGAGGGGGACAGTTTATTTCTGTTAGTACTTTTACCAGTATAGGTAACATTACTGCTACCATAACTGCATTTGTATGACTCTTGAGCATATTAGAATGATTAAAGTGTCTTTGATTTTAAAGTATTTTTAATGATAAATGTTGACATAGATACCAAACGTAGCTTAATTTATGGGTGATATGCTTGATTGTTTTTAAATTTCATATTTGAAGTTCAGACTTTGTTTACTTATGAAAGACGTGATAAGAACTAGTGGGTTGTAGGGAATTGTGTTCTGTTTTATTTGTCAAAAATGTTCCTATGATAAAGTATAAGAAATTAAGGACATAACAATTACTTTGTAACGTGTCATGAATTTTTGAAATTTCTGAGTGATGACAGAAGTTGTCAGAACAAACATTATGTGCTCTGTCTTAGAAGATTTAGAACACAGTTATATTTAAAAGAGCCTAACATAAAACTGTTCAAACGAGCGTGTAAGCCAGTAAATGTTTTCGTACAATAAACGAATGTGGTGAAGAGATGATTTATTTTCTTTACTTGGACATCTAAAAAACTGTTATTGTTGTCTTTCATCTAACTTGTGATGTTGTGAATTTAGGTCATCTAAAAACTTCTTTGCATGGTCAGTGTTGTGAAAGAATAGAAAAGTGTTATCAGCACATCTTCTATATAACACTGGTTTTTAATAAAAGGTATAATTATTCCTTGACATTCGTAGTGATGGAGATAAACATTTTCAGAAGTCAGACCTATGTATTGTTGCCACTCCATCATTCTCTCCATGAAGATGACCATTAAAAGCAAACTGACTGTCCTTGAGGAATACTTTAAGGAGCTGTGTGAATTTTTGTTGATTGAAGTTAGAGTGTGGAGCATTGATGGATGGAGATAACTGTTTAATAATTATTTTGTTTACTCTACTTAGAAATTAGGGAATAAGAACTGAATAACAAAGATGGCTAAAACTAATTAGTTTGCACTAGAAGACTTAGATATCTCTTAAACAAAGTAAAATGTGCCTTTAACAGTAAATTTGTTCTCAGATAGTGAACTTATTTCAGGTGTAAGATATATAGGATATTTATAGCTGAGGGAATTGAAAGTGTAAAGAATAGGTCTGAGGAGTAAACCATTTTGTGTAATTTTCGTTAACCACATGACAAAATAAGGTGTGTACCTGTGGGATAAAGTTCTGTAAAATTGGTGTCAGAGACAGGTTTACAAGTGTCCAAATATTTCAAAGTCTGGAGCTTTTACTCATGCTTACAGTAAACTTAAGCAGTTCTTATCGAGGGGCTTAAGCTTTGTTGCGTCATTTAAAATTTTTTCCATTTTGGAAACATAATCAGTTCTGTTTGAAATGATGCATTTATATGTTAACTCTTCAAATAACAACGTTTCAGTTATTAGCAAGTTAATTTAACGTGTTATAATGAGAGTGTAACAACAAACGTAACCCATCATGTTCATGCTGCTGTATCAGAATCCTCACAAATGATTCATCACATGGAAAACAAGTATTTTAATAAATACTAAAAACATATCAATACCAGAACACATCTTTAACTATGGTTGGTTTTTAATTTTTTCTGATTACATGGTGATAATAAGAATCGTCCCCATACCTTTCGAACTACAGACTATGAAATCTTTACTAAATACGTCTTTCCATTTTCAATAATCACCCAACACTAGGTAACAACACCAACTTCTTCCCTTAATAAGTTCCAAATGTGCTGTATTTCCGCTTATACGTAAACCTTTCTTATGAAATATTTCTCTCAATAATATTGTTCAATATGTATATACGTCTAATTTTATTGTATATTCCATTATATTGTTACCATTTGGAATCTGTTCTTTCTAAACTTCTGATTTTATAATAAAACTAATCACACAGTGCTAATGTTGTTATTTTGTGGTTAGAATATTGTGAACTAACTTTCTTGTGAAATTTGAATCAATTCTGAAATTTGTAATTAAAGATGCGCTTGAGGTATAATATGTTAGCCTTCAGTCAAATAGTAACAGGTAAATAACTGATATTTTAGTATGACAAGTCAAACACTTACTTTTATTAAAGAGAAACTTGGGAGACTGTGTTTTGTTACTGCACCAAACTTGTGTACCAAATATAACGGTTTATATTTTGTGTTTTTCATAATGATATTATTGACACAGGAAATATATAAAACTTGCTTTAATGAATCCTAAAACGCTGCCAGTTCTGTTTTGTTTTTGGTGATTTTGTGTTTTGTACACGTATACAAAGTTTTTGGGTTTTTCTCACACTTGTTATACATTTTGTGTGTTATGTTAGAAATAGTGTGGATTGTAAAAATTATTTCTGACCTGGAAAATAAATCCTCGCGATCTATTGTTGGCTTTGTGAAGATTCTCTGTTGAATATATTGAATTATTTAGTTTTTTTGTTTCTTTGATATTTTTCTCGTTTCTTTTAATTTAATGGTTTTATTGATATATAACTTTTTTATTTCATTAACATTTGGTTTAAGTTTCCTTGTTTATTCATTGATCTCTTCTGCGTTCTGAATTATTGAACATTTGTTTCTGCACTGTAAGCTAACTTTCTTCCTTATACATCAATATTTCTAATTTTTCTGTGATTATTAACATATTTTAATATATCAAACTACTTCGTTTATAACCATTGTAATTTACTGCAGTTTCCCAAACTTTCCTTACTGACGACACACTTTTAATATCTCAAACCTTTTGCAGCACTTGTAAACAAGTTTCTATGGCTAGCCTAGTGGCGCCTCCTTGACTAAGATAAAAATGACTGTGTACCAAGAAGAAAATGAATCAACTTTGAAATAAAAAAAAACAATTACATTTAAAGTAAACCTACGTTAATAAATAAAAATTACTTAATTGCAAAAATTCTATGACAGTTTGGGAAGCACTGATGTTCTTTTTACACTTTCTGCTGTAACTTATTTTACTTTATTAAAATCGTATCAAAGTTAAAGATATTTACGTGTATATGCATATTATAATGTTCATTTATTTTGAAGAACAAGTGATTTTATTTTATTATTTTCAATTACCTTTGTCTTCCATAATTTTAAGAAACGGAAGTTAATAGGACATGGTTTGACGTGTTCTAAATTTGGAACTTGCTACCCAGTAATAACAATCTTAGAATTGCTAACACCAAACTCGGAATTTAGTTTTGACGTAGTTAAAAGGTCAATAATTTTTACATTTAATACACAAAAACACGTGATATAAAATAATGAGGAATTTGACGTGGGATATTTATAAGAATGTAGATGTAATGAATGTTTCTCCAACTTAAACAGGCTCGTTTAATATTCTTCACGGAACGTTTTACTTTATCAAAACAATAATATGTAAGACATAATTACAGAATGTAACTAGTGTTCTTATATTCGCTTCATGCTAGAACACTCTAGACACTCGTGTGTTGTCTAGTTTGTTTTATGTTGTATCGTAACCGAGGTGATAACTTTTGAAGGTATACAGCTAAGAGCTGTTTAAGTATCAAAGACTAGTCATTAATTTTGTGATTACACTATATGAGGTGTCATTTTGTTGAGAACATTGAGTAATTCAATTCATTCCTTAAAAGGCTGTCTCAGCCGTAGTGTGTGAACAAAACCTTTTCTTAGAAACTTGCATTAGAAACAAATATTAATACCAGTCACTAACTCTGGTTGCTGTTTAAGATTTTTATAAGTTGATAAAGTTTGGTGATCGGGTATTGTAGCATTACAAAAGACTATAGACCATAATTAAGAAAAGGGATAGTCAGTGTACTCTTGGTGAAGAAACAGTAACATTGTGGTTGATTTTGAAAGATTTTTAGGACAAGAAACTGATACAAAAATGTCTTCCAAAGTTAAATTTAAATGTTCTTATTACGTTTCTAATGTTTGTATTTAACACTAAATTCACGTATCTTTTGAGTTGATATTTATATACTTGTATATTAATTTTGTTTCTAAAATCACGTATTCTTTTACTTGAAACTGATGGAGAATTTTTTTAATGTTGTTTGTAGCAAAACGATATTTTGGAAATTAAGGATAATTAATAATAATAAAACAGTTCAGTTCTTTGTCTGATGAAAGTATTTTAAGCTCAGATATCTTCTGTTACATTCGTAGTGAATATTTAGTTTCGAAGAGGACAGATGAAAAAGTTAGCTGATAAAAATAGTCTCATTTGGAACTTTTATAAATTCCAAAGTTTCACAATGCCAGGTTTCAGGGGTTGCCACAATCTGATTTACTGGACGTTAACATGATAGTATTTCCTACCACAGAAAGCTTAAGATACTGTATTGAATATGTGTAAGTTTTTGATGTCTCAGAATTTTCTTCTCATTCATGAAGTTTTTTATTGGCACTATGTCAGTACATCGATGGACTCAACCCGTTGTGGCTTTGCTATAAGAAAACACACACTAATTTCTGGACAAAATGTTAAAAGTGCGGTATACCGGAAGTCAACGCTACATTTAGGTACAGAAAACCCAAAACATTTTGTACTTGTACAACCCCTTGCGATAAGTTTGTCTTGAATTTCGCACAAAGCTACACCAAGGCTATCTGCGCTAGCCGCACATAATTTAGCAGTGTAGAACTAAAAGAAAAGCAGCTAGTCATCACCACCCACCGCCAAATCTTTGGCTACTCTTTTACCAATGAATAGTGGGATTGACCCTCACATTATAACGTCTCCCGGCTAAGACGACGAGCCAATTTGGTGTGACTAGGATTCGAACCTCGGATTACGTGTCGAGTGCTTTAACCACCTGGCCATGGCGGACCAACCTCAAAATGTATTTTATCGCGTTACTTCTTCGGTAGGCGTATAACTGGAATTCATTTCATTTTTAATAGATAAACTCTGCTTAATACATTTAAAGGGAAAATAAACATGTTTCTGAAAATATTGAAACTGTTTCCTCACAATAAACCTTCAATTCATTAGAAATATACATGTATATATTGTTTAACAACCACACGTAATAGTAATACTTATGTCATGTTACCTTAAAAAATTACATCATTCGTTACCGGCCCATCAGAGATTTCTTGAAGTTTAACTGTACATTCTTTATCGTCCGCCATTGCTGAATTATGGCGACGTCTTTTTCATGTTACATCATGCAAATTCTTGTCGAAATAACTTATAAGCGTATATATATATATAACGGCAACGTTTAACCTTTTATTAACTTTAATAGGAAATCAGTGTATTGTGTAGTAGTTGGAGTGAATGACTTTAACGTCATTTTAATTTAATAAACCAACGTTTACACTTTCAGATGTGCGAGTACAGGGAGAACCAAGTATTGGTGCATTTCGAAAAGTTGCATCGGAGGCTCATCTCTTTTTATATGAATGTGTTTTTTTTATACATTAAAAACAACGGAATTCCGGAAAATCTGGTATGTTAAATAATCATTTTTGCAGTTCTACAACGCTTTTTGTATAAGTGACTGAACGTGAAATATTTCAAAGAGATTTTTTTATTCACTTATTTCCACAGCCACCTTTGGCTGTTGCTTTTTATTAGCAAACATCAGTTACTTTATCCAAGAAACCTAATGCAATGAGTTATTATCGATATATACTTTGTTTCCAGTAGAGCTTAACAGTATATCAGTTTTCTACGTCCTTGTAAAAAGAAAAAGAAAAAGTGATCTCTGTTGGCTTGTGGGATAAGTTACAAATGGAATTCAGTTATGTTAGATTAATGTCTCAAGTCAAAGGACATTTGCTCTTTTTGATCTACATTAATGATTTAGATAAAAGAATAGTCAATAAATTACTTAAATTTGTTATGATGTTAAGGTCTTTGGTGTTGCTGGCTGTGAAGAAGATGGTGCTGCTTTACAAAATAATGTAGATCATTTAGTGAGTTGTGCAAATACATGACAGATGGGTTTAATTATAATAAATGCAAGATAATATGTGTAGGTTATAATAATTTGAATTATAAATTGGATTGTAATAACCTTAACAGTGTTAACAAAGAAAGGAATTTTAGTGTAGTGCTTTATCATTTTCTTAAGCCATCCAAACAGGGTGGTGCTGTTAGTAGTAGGGCAAATAGAGACTTAGGTCGTATCAACAAAAATATTGAATACAGGCCTAAAGAAATTATAGTTTTATTGTAGACCACTGCTTAGACCACATTTGTAATATTGTGTTCGGTACGATCCCACTTATCTGCCTTGTCCAACGAATGGAATAGAACCCGTGATTTTAGCGTTGGAAATCTGAATACTTATTATTCCAGCAGGGAACATGAGGACGGTCTATACACCTATTGCTTATTATAAGCATTTCGAAGACAATTTCTTTCAATATGCGGAGAAATATTAATATGATCTGACGTCTTGGAATAACTTTCAAAACATCCTATGCTACATTACTAGGCGGAATGTAGTAAGAAGTTAGACGTAAATTGAATAGAAGGGAGGTTACTTTTTAACAACTCTTGAAGAAGCTCTTTTTCACGTGAAATGAGAGTTAGGCGTAACCTTTAAAAACAGTTGGAAGGATTCAATTTTTTTTATGGTGAAATACGCTATAATTTTTTATAATTTATGACTGCGAATTTCGCAACATTTTGATATTGTTAGTGAGCAGGAAAAAACACCTGATTACTTTACACATGATCAGTGGGCGTAAAATTACAAAGTGTGCTACATTATAACACAAACGGGCCTCAGTGCTTACATCGACTTTTATTTTACCTTATGGGTTATCCTTAACTACCTTTTTTATTGGTAGAATAACTTCTTCAAACGTAACCATTTCGTATGTCTTAACAGAAATGGTTTTTCTGGTTTGTTTCCTTATCTACAACCAAGTTTGTGCTTTATTTTCACATATCATATCTTGTAGAATTTGTGAATTTTTGTGCAAGTCTTGTAGTGCAGTAGAATTGCAGACTGGTTTTTTATGTTTGTTTTGTTTTGTTTTCGAGATGCGTGTTATGTGAGAATCGCGTGTTAGATATCGCAGTAGTGAGGTTCACGTGTTTCAGATCTCTTGTTTCGTTACGAAAAATTTTTTCTGTATAACTAATAGAAGTTACTTCGATCTAAATTTTGTAAACGAGATGACTGGACAATTTATAGAAAAAAGGAGTAATAGACAGAAGATCTGTTTTCTTGTAAAATAGATATTAATTTTAGGCTTAGTTTATTTTTAACACAACTTTCTTTATTCAGTCGGTTGTTTTTGTTTTTTTTCTGCTGTATTCTGCATCGAGCGAAACGCGTCGCCAGCTATGAACAAAATAGACATAGTATGAGTGAAACATGTGACACTCTACTGAAAAACATTGAGAATTAAATAACCAATGTATTGTTGACATTAAAGTAAGCCTACGCTAAATTAAAAAAAAACTACCAATTTTTTTGTATGACGGAATTAATATTCGCTAATTTGTGTTTTTTCAAGATATCTGATATACATCATAAATCCAGATTTCTCTCAAGTTGCCAAAAATGTGAAACAGAAATATAGCCGAATTTATCCTCGTAATCGGAGGGTCGCAGTTTCGAATCCCGGTCGCGCCAAACATGCTCCCCTCCCAGCCGTGAAGGAGTTTTAATGTGACGCTCAATCCCACTATTCGTTGGTAAAAGAGTAGCCCAAGAGTTGGCGGTAGGTGGTGATGACTAGCTGCCTTTTCTCTAGTCTTACACTGCTAAATTAGAGACGGCTAGTGCAGATAACCCTTGTGTACCTTTGCGCGAAATTTAAAAGAAACTATGCCCTCTATGGCCAAGCGTGTTAAGGTGTTCGAGGCGTAGCCCTCGAGAAGCTACAAAGCGGGTTTCATCAACCTTGGTGGATAGAAAAGAGATAGCTTATTTTATATCTTTGTGCTTATTTTTGCACATTTTTCCTAACAACAAGGTTAAGATAGTTCGTGACTTAGGTTTTACTGCACAAATCTTCGAAGTCAACTTGCATCATTGAAAACATAAAAAAAAAAAAAATGCTTTCTCTACACCTTGTCTCCATCCAGGTGTCAAGTATGAGATAAAAGATTCTTTCGTAATTACAAATGAAAACTCTTGTTTTCCATTTGAAGAACATACACCGAGATTGAAACAGGCAGGTCTTGAATGTATTTCAGCCACTCTGACTTTAGCTAACCGTTTCTTGAAAGTTCTGGCAATAGCATTAGGTGAGTTAACTAATTCAGTTTCTGATCTTTGAGAAACATCCATTAAGTTTCTTGGTGTCTCTGTTCTTTGTACATTTTAAATTATTTTAAAAACGTTCTTCTCAGATCTGGATCTGTGAATCCAATTTGTCATCGCACTGTTGGTCAACTTATAAACAAACAGTTACTTTAAGAGGCTTAGTGTTCATTATTTTGTTTTGTCGACCCCATCGGGCGAAGTCCTTGTAAGATTATCTGTTGGCCTAAAGATGAGACATAACAAACACTTACTTATTCTCTTCTGTTGTGTCTCTGGTTAGATCAACGACAGGCATGTAAACTATTAACGTTGGAATTCGGACCTTCAACCTCGGTGTTTGCATTGCGCATTTGGCATTTTTAATTTAAAACGAAGAAAACCATATTTCTAGTCACGATTCTAGACCTATGTGTTATATATATGTTATTCACAGTAATAGTTACTCGTGAGTTGAATATTTAAGTACTCTAAGAATCGGTTTAACAGTGCTATTGTGATATACTTACTCTGGACGTTTGACAATGTAATATCTTATAGCTGAAGACTAAGTCACGAGAATGAATCCAGGCCACTCCAACAAAGTCTGGCTCTTGTTCCAGACTTGCTGTCCGTCTGGAGTAATCGATCATATCCATCAACAGTGAGTAGATAATGTTTATAGTTTATGTTCGGTAAGTTTATGCTCCCGACGATGGCGTCACAGTGGAGCTACTCCAGAACACGAGCCCAACGACTCCAATTTTTTCATATTATATTCATAAAAGATTTTATGGTATAATGAAGTATTAAGCTATTTACTTGAAAGTATAGTTTCTTTTGTGACAACCACAAATTTCATCCTACTTAATTAAATAATCAGATATATAATTTCTAATTTGCCTGTTTGTTTGTTTTGGAATTTCGTACAAAGCTACTCGAGGGCTATCTGTGCTAGCCGTCCCTAATTTAGTAGTGTAAGACTAGAGGGAAGGCAGCTAGTCATCACCACCCACCGCCAACTCTTGGGCTACTCTTTTACCAACGAATAGTGGGATATGACCGTCACATTATAACGCCCCCACGGCTGGGAGGGCGAGCATGTTTGGCGCGACTCGGGCGCGAACCCGCGACCCACAGATTACGAATTGCACGCCTTAACGCGCTATACCATGCCGGGCCCAATTTGCTTGTTGTTGTTTTTCTTTTGCATCTTTAATGTTATTTTTTATGAATGTAAACATACACAACTATTCAGAAAATAAGGCCATAATCAGACAGCTTGGCTTATAAAAGGCAAACAAGTAAAACTGGAATACAAACCACCTTATAGAAAAGGGAAAACGTCTTATTAAGACATGTATCTAATGATTTTGGGTCAACATAACAGTACGGATACACAGTCTATCAGATTCAAGCTCTATTTGTGTAAAAATAAGAAAAATGATAATAGTAAGAGAGGATGTGGGTGCCTAAACCCACATCTATAGCTATCTTTCACCACATGAAGTCGTGTTTTTGGAAGTTGGTTGCTGTCAGTGAAACAAACTTAACAAAATGAAATGTGGTTGTAGGTTACTATAAAATAAATGAATTTCGCGATTTTATCCCCCCTTTTTTTTTCAGTCCTCAGGTTCCATAGCACTCTCTTACTGACAAGGTACGTTTTTACCAATCCACCACATTACCTATGCCATGGTTTCATTAATTCTTTGTCTTTTACTATTTCCGTTTTTAGACATACTATCTAGTCTATTTAGCTGTATTAAAACAGCATCGAAAATAATAAATATGCTATTGGTTTCACCCACACTCTCCTTTATTTATCAGAATAAAAGTCGTGTAATCTTTTTAAATAAATAAGTAGCGATAATTGTAAAACTATTACATGTTCAACTGTAACTACACAGAACGTACAAACCTTATTTTATCCAACTAACCTAAAGTGAGCACTTGATTAAACTTTCAAGGTATCCTTAATTCATTCATTAGCAGTTTTATATTATAATTTTGTTTGTGATTTATGCAATTATTTGTAAATTACATCAATGAAAAAATCATTTATAAAATTTCATGACTTGTGTTTCACTTAGTAAAATTATCAAACATTTAAAATAAGAATATCCGGTGATTCAGCGGCAAGTTTAGGACATTTAACATTCATAGTTCAATTCCTGAGGTCGCTTCAGTACAGACAGTTCTAAGTGTAAGTTTGAAATGAGAAAACACAGAAAAAAAAGTATATAGTAGATAACTGGAACTTTCAAGTCAAATACACTGAAGCAACAAATATGTTATGATACATGAGTTTCTAATATCAAATTTTGTGTACAAGAACATCGCAATATATACCAGTTAAGAAGAAGAAACTGTAGTTTTAATACATTAATAAATGAATAGTTGTGAATTTATTGTTTTGTACATATTTACTATCGTGTTGCAACACAGAGGTGACATATTATCACTTTTTCTTGTGCGAAATAAGCTTTTAAAAACATTATATTTGGACTGTTTTGACGCAAGACAATGTAATATGGTGTTCCTGCTCTATCCATTCCGGAAACAACATCTTAAACATTTATCAATTGAATTATATTAAGAAATTCGATACAATGCAAAAATTGTTTTCCTACACGAGGAATATTTGTGTTACCTGTTTTTAACTTGGCAGTGAAAGAATAGAGGGAAGACAGACATAGCAGGAAATCCAAATAATTTGATGCGTTATGACTTTTAAATGTATTTAATAAATAGAGATTAAGAAAAACAAAATATAGAATTTCTATATTCCTCTTAACTGATAAAAACTTTGAACGGAATCAGAGAGAACAGTACTATGTTATTAATTTGTTATTTTCATCATTCACCTTATCTCACATAAAAACTTTTTTTTCGCGGTTTTTATATACATTCACGTATTGCAACCCAATTTTCAAAACCCAGTTTTCCAGTGTCAAGAACATATTTAATAATGAAGATCAGTTGTGTCACAAAAGTCCTCAATTTTGGACAAATCAACTCGAAAGAACTTCATATATTCTCCCTATGGCTCTCTTCTTGATTGAGCTGTTGAAATACAAAGGTTAAGTATGAGAAACAGATAGAGGGAAGAGAAATTTTAAAACGTAGCACAAAAGAGGTCATTCTACCAAAGAATATAACCCTGAAATGTGCAGATGACATTCAGTGTAAGTAAAATACCAATTGAAATAAATTTTCAAGAGGAAAAAAGAGAAAGAAATTTTACCCAAACAGTAAAGTATTATATCTTTATCATGGTAATATAGTAGCCCAAGAGTGCGCGGGAGGCGGTGATGACTAGTTGCCTTCCCCATAGTCTTCCACTGCTAAATTAGGGACGGCTATCGCAGATAAACATCGTGAAGCTTCGCGCGAAATTCAAACCAAACGACTCAAGCTTTAGTTAACTTTCGATATTATATAAGCACATAACATTTTTGAAAAAGGGGAGATTTAGTTTGTGGTTAGAATACATAACTCCTAAGCTGAGGATCATGTGTTCGAATCTTTCTCGTTAAAGATGCATTATATCATTATGTGTATGTGTGTGTATTTTCTTATTGCAAAGCCACATCGGACTATTTGCTGAGTCCACCGAGGGCAATAGTTATATCACTGTGGTAAGTTACACTATTTGTTGATAAAAGAGTAGCCCAAGAGTTGGCTGTGTGTGGTGTGGGTCCTTGTTGTAGTCATGGAAAGACTAAATAAAGAAAGTTAACTGTTAAATTGTTGTAAACTTCACTTGAACGCTTGGATGCTACTATAATTTGTTGTGGACTTGAACACTTGTATACCTCTCTAACTTGTTGTGGTCATAACTTGAAGACTAGTATGCTGCTGTAAGTTGTTGAGGAATTTACTTGAATTTGTATGCTGCTATAAACTGTTGTAATCTTTACTTGAATACTTGTGAAATGTTGTGATTTATTTGGGACATTGCTTGACTACTTGTACACTGCTGTAAATTGTTAAGTCTTTACTTGAACACTTGTACGTTGCTGTAACTTCTTGTAGTCTTTACTTAAAAACGTGTACACTCCTGTAAATTATTCTGGTCTTTACATAACACTAGTACACTGCTGTAAATTGTTATGTCTTTAAATAAAGACTACAATGCTGCTGTTAATATTTTTGGACATTACTTGAACACTTAAACACAGCTGCTCTAA
The DNA here is from genome assembly GCF_004210375.1 of Tachypleus tridentatus. Taxonomy (NCBI): domain Eukaryota; kingdom Metazoa; phylum Arthropoda; class Merostomata; order Xiphosura; family Limulidae; genus Tachypleus; species Tachypleus tridentatus. Next base: position 56,096,776 of record NC_134826.1, on the reverse strand, counting down.
ATTGTTGTGGAAGATACTTGAACACTGATATGTTGTTGTATGTTGTGTGGTCTTTATTTTAACACTAGTACACTGCTGTAAATTGTTGTGTCTCTAGTTTAAGACCAAAATGCTCCTGGAAATTGGTGTTGTCTCTTTTTGAACACTGGTATGTAGATTAAAATTGTTTTGGACTTTACTTGAACACTTATATGCTGCTGTAAACTGTTGTAGACCACAGTTGAACACTTATATGCTGATCTAAATTATTGAGGACTTTAGTTGACCACTTGTACTCTGCTGTAAATTGTTGTGGTGTTTACTTGATATGTAGAGGACACGATAGCGGAATTCACATCTACAGAACACACATTTAATTTTTTCAATCACATCAACTCTATACACCCCAACACTAACTTCACATGTGAATAGAAAGAAAGTGATCAAATATCATTTCTTAACCTCAAAATTACAAAAACCGATACACAATTTAAAACAAAATCCACCGAACAATCACCCAAACTGGTCTCTACATTCCTTGGGACTCAGCACATGAAACAAAACCAATACTCAACATACTAAGAAACCAAATAAATACAGCTGTAAAACTGTGCTCACCAGATAAAATTAACGACGAATTAGACAAAATAAAACAATACTTTATCAACATCAATAAGTTTCCTCCACAAACCGTAGAAAACATTATACGCACACACCTAGACAGAAAGCAAAATCAACTAACAAAAGTAAATATACCCAACGATTTAAAAAAAATCACGAAACCATATACGACTGCATACCATATATTACCGACATCAGCTGAAAATAACCAACATTTGCCAAAAACTAGTACCAAAATATGACATTCCAGTTAATACTAAATTTATTCAAGAACTTCGCACAAAACTTAGGTCTATTTATGTAAAACGGCTCGTTTGGGTTGAGAAATTTTTGGTAGAAGAGCGAACAATGTTTCGACCTTCTTCGGTCATCGTCAGGTTCAACCCAAACGAGCCGTTTTTACATAAATATTTTTCTCTACAAGTGGGTTTTCTCGACATCACTGAAAACTTAGGTCTATACTATGTAAAAACTACAATGACAAACACAACACCAACATTATATATAAAATACAATGTGATAACTGCCACGACTTTTATATTGAGATACAAGTAGAAAAATGGAAACCAGATTCAAAGAACACAAAAAGTCATTTTCCTACGTTTTCGAACACTGCAAATCAAATAAACACTACATAACCATAGACAACACTCAAATACTACATAAAGAAACAAACATAAACAAACACAAAATTAAATAACTCTTACTTATACAAGAACTCAAGCCCAAAATAAACCAATACAAAGGAACACCTTTATACCTATATTAATAAATATAATCAAACATCTAAGCACGCCCTCTACATTCCTACACTCAATTACACAATCGCCGTCAAACATGTGGTCAGCTACTGTTAAGTAGCCCGTTGTTTCTTTGTGAACCTGACGATGACCAAAGAAGGTTGAAACGTTGTTTGTTCCTCTATTAGTGCCTTTTCTATCCATACCTGCCGTTTTTAAATATATATTTTTCTCTACAAGTAGATTTTATCGTCATCACTGATGATTAGGAAGGAATTTACCAGTTTTTATGATTGCTGCCTGTCTTATATTGAGCTGTTTTGGTGGTGGGGAATACTTTGTTTAGATAAAAAGCGTTTCGTGTAGCCCTGATATAGAAGCAGCAGCTGAAAAATTAGTGAAACACTTGGAAATGCTGCAATCAATGTTGATGATCTATTTGATGAAGTTGTTTTTGCTAAATCCTTCTGGTTATCAAAATGTGACGAGTGGAAAGCATATGAAATAAGATGTGAAAAACAAAAAGGGTAGGAACACATTTATATATTAATAAATATATCTAACAAATAAGCACGCCCTTTACATTCCTACACAAAATTACACAACCGCCTTCAAACATGTGGTCAGCTACCGGTTAGTAACCCTTTCATTCTTTGTGAACCTGACGATGACCGAAGAAGGTCGAAACATTGTTCGCTTCTCTACTAGTGCTTTCTCTACTCATACCAGTTGTTTCTAAATATATAATTTTCTCTACAAGTGGGTTTTCTCGTAATCACGGTAGTTAGCCCAAACTTATTTATCACGTACGTGGGTAATTTGCCACTATCGGACCTAAACATAGATTTTGCGTCATAATATGCTTACGATGTAGCGGTCTGGAAAAGCTCCTACACTCGTTCATTAGCAGCAACAAACCTTCAACCAGTCCTAAACAACTTAGAGGAATACTGTCAAAACATAGAAAAAAATAAACATACCAAAATACCAAGTAATACTATTCAGAAGATTAAGTAAACTAAAAAAGAGATTCAACTGAGTTATACATGAACGGAATACTTTTACAGACTGCTACCTCGGCAAAATTTTGGCTTAACCTACAATACCAGATGACAGTACACCAGTGACAACAATCTCGAAACGAGAAAATTATGCAAGAAGTAGGTCAATCCCACTATTCATTGTTAAAAGAGTAGCCAAAGAGTTGGCGATCGGTGGTGATGACTAGCTGCCTTCCCTCTAGTCCTACACTGATAAATTAGTGATGACTAGCACAGATAACGCTCGTGTAGCTTTCCGCGAATTTAAAACAAAAACATTCATAACAGAAATATGAAGCAACTTTTAAAAATTCATTCTCACTTCCGTCGGGAAAAGGTTTCACGGGCTTGAAATAATATTTTATTTAAAAAAAACTTAAAACAGAAAGAATTTTCATCCATTGAGCTTTTCTTTGTTGTATTGCTGCTGTCAAATATGGAAGAGCAAAATGACTTCACATGATACGATATGCAGAGCCCACCATTTGTGAAATATATGAAGATAAGGTGATTCTTTAACAATTGGAAAGTATTTTGACGCTGAACAGAACAAAATATCTGAACTTACCTGAATTCTACGTTGATAAAACTGTACAAAACAAATCTCATAATATTTATTTTATCTGCAAATATAGAAGGAGGTAAGAAAGAAACTTGATGTTGCTATCTGTATTGATAAACGTTGTCCATCTGTCTACCTGTGTGGTACTTACTGCCTAAAGCAATATTTACAGTACTTGCTACTGGGAGGAAAGGGGAGGACTGCGATTAGTGAATTGAGAGTCAAATTGAAACTAACCTATCGTGTTTCTAATGTGCATAATTTTTTGTGTTTGTATGCTTGTGGTTAAACACAAAACTACAAAGTTGAATATCTTTTGTTGTTATTTTCCATCGCAAATATTGAAACCTGGTTTCTAGCATTATAAGTCAATAGACTTACCGCTGTTTCGCTTCATGTGGATATTTTGTCTGTTTTCAGGTAGCGCAAGCTACATAATTGACTGTCTCTGCTGTCCTCACCACGAGCATCGAAACGCGGTTTTTAGCGTTATTAATCCTACAACTTACTGTTGTGCCGCTAGGGGCTTCATGTCGATACCGTAGAGATTTCATAAGCACATCAGTGTTGAAAAAAAACAACGGAAATAGAAATATAAGCTTTATATTTACGCGGATAAAGTCAAGAAGAATCAGTATAAAATGTAATGTTTTTTTCTTATTATTTATTTATTATTATTACCATTAAAGGTTCCATTGTATGTCTTTCTCTTTCACAGTTTTTAACAGCCGTTATTAGATCTAAAAAGATTTTAAGTAAAGTATAGTTTCTTTTCTTATATTGTTAGGATTTTTTAGAATAAAAGGGAAAACCATTTGGTTAATATACTAACAATACAGTTGTCATTTAACGTTTTTTACTGTACATTGGGATAAAACTACCATATTAAGAGCTGAGTTTTGTTTCTATGTGACGTCATTCAAGTAACAAACAAGAAGAAAAATAGCTGTTCAGTACCACATGTTCCACGTTACAGTTTCATCGACTCCGTGTTCCGAATTGAGAAGACGACATGAAAGAAGCTCATTCGTTTATTTCGTTGTTCCCAACGACTTCAATAAAAACTTCAGATTATATTCATGAAATATAATACCTTATAGAAAAGGGAATACGTCATATTAAGAGATGTATCTGATGATTTTGGGCCTACATAACAGTACGGACACACAGCCTATCATATTCAACCTCTATTTTAGTAAAACTTAAAAAATGATAATAGTGAGAGGGGATGTGGGTGCCTAAACTCACATCTATAGCTATGTTAAAACACATGCAGTCGAGTTCTTGGAAATTGGTTGCTGTCAGTGAAACAAAATTAACAAAATGAAATCTGATTGCAGGTTACTATAACCGAATCCATGATAAATCGATTTTGGTTTTCCCAAGGTGTTTGGTTTAAACCTCGAAACCTGGATGATTCGTTTGGTACCATTTAGAAGTCGGTGAGTCCAGCAGTTTATAAAGACAATTATTTTGTAGATACAAAATAAATGAATTTCGCGATTTTATCCCCCGTTTACTTTTTCAGTCCTCAGGTTCCATAGCACTCTCTTACTGACAAGGTACGTTTTTACCAATCCACCCCATTACCCATGCCATGGTTTTATTAATTCTTTGTCTCTTACTATTTCAGTTTTTAGACATATTATCAAGTCTAATTAGCTGTATTAAAATGGTATCACAAGTAATAAATATGCTGTCGGTTTTACCCAACTCTCCTTTTTATATTAGTATAAACGTTGTGTAATCTTTTTAAATAAATATGTAGCCATAATGGTTAGTCTACTACATGGACAACTATAACTATACAAAACTTATTTCATTGAACTTATCTTAAGTAAGCACTTGATCAAACTCTCAAAGTATCCTTAATTCATTTATTAGCAGTTTTATATTATAATTTGTTTGTGATTTACTCAATTATTTGTAACTTACGTCAATGAATTAAAATCATTTATTGAATGTCATGACTTTTAATTTATTTAGTAAAAAAAATACTATACATCTAAACATCTGTATGTTGTTTTGCACTTTACTTGAACACTTTACATTGCTGTAAATTATAGTGATTTTTACTTGAACACTAGTGTGCTGTTATAAAGTGTTGTAGATTTTAGTTGAACCAAAGTATGCTGCTGAAAATTGTTTCTGAACTTTACTTGTAAAATGTTCACTGTTGTAAGTTGTTGTGGCCTTTACTTCAAAATAATAATTATCTTTAAATGATTGTATCAGCTCCTTGAACTTGTCAATGAGTTTCTCTGACTTACTCTCCCCTGTATAGTTACCTCTTACATGTACCATACCGCGACTCCAAGTATTTTGAATAAACTTTTGAGAGCCTTTCAAAGCGCCATCATCTTCGAAATATTCTATTTAATTATTTATATGTTTAATTTCGATATTTTAGTTGCATTTACACTGATTTTTAGTAACCCTAGCTTAAAACAATACATAAGATGCATTCTTTTGTAACGACATTTGAAATATATATATATAAACATATATATCCCAGTAAACATGTTATAAAAGTTAATATTTAGCATGATTTATATTAACCCATTTACATGTGTCTAAATAGTCCCATATATCAACTTTGTTGTTTTATAACTATGTAATTTATGTCTTTTACCCGCTTTATTTAGACGTCTCCATAAAATCTAAACAGAAACTAAATTGTTGCTTGAGATAAACCTTTTGAATACTATTGTACATATTAAATATTGATGTAACAGCTGCTTGATCTGATTTGGTTTCTTATTTTATCTATTTGTGTTTTTAATTCAATATCTCTTGTCTCCGTGTATTGTCTTCTTAATTGTGGTCTGTGCTTGATTAGTGTCAACAGTTGTTTATATGGTTTCCATGTATTATTTATAGTTTTATGTTGTTGTTTTGGTATTGTCTGATATGCTGCGGTTTGTAGCCATTCCGTGATTATTTGACGGTAGTTAACAATATCTATCTTTTTTTTAAATGTTATTGTAATTTTTTTTGGCAGAAGATGGTCTAATTGTTTTTGGTATTCTTTCCAATTTACTTTTTTATAATCAAAATTTTCTTTTCTATGTATAGTATTTTTATGGAGAATGAGATCGAAGACACACCATATTGGTAAATAGTCGCTGTTTACATCTTTTCTCACATGAAAGTTTATTAGCTTTTAGCCCATGTTATACGAGATTAGGCATACATCTAGTATGTCACGTGTATTAGTGGCATACGTGGTATGCGTAGGCGTATCGTCACTCAGGATGGTTATGTCATGTTCTTTTATAAATTGTAGGTGAAGTCTTCCATTTGCATTTGTTGAATTACATCCAAATTTAATATCTTTGCTGTTTAGATCTCCAATTAAAATGGTATTTTGATTGTGGGAAAAGATGTTGTTTATTAAGTTTAAGTCTATTTGTTTTGTTGGTGTACAATAAATTCCTGCTATTGTGACAATTGAACGATTACTTAACAGGATATCGATAAATATATTTTCGTTATAGCTGCTGATTCGTTTTCAGAAACTGAAAGACTTGTTATGTATAGCAGCAGCATTCCTCTGTTTTTATCCTGTTTATTTAATCTGTTTTTTTAATAGTTATATAATACGGTATTTTTAATCTGTTGGTTTTGTATAATAGTTTCACTTAATATTACAATTTCCGGATTAGTTTGTTGAATTATGTCTTCGAGCTCATGTTTCTAGGAAGCTAGTGCACTTTGGATGTTGATATATACAACAATAAATTTAAGTTGAGAGCAGGTATTCCCTTAGTATTGTTGATAATTGTGGGATGTAAGTTATGATGTGTTTTTTCCCTATGTTTATGAATAGGTCAAAGCAGTTTATTGTTTGTATTGTTTTGTGTATTCGGCCAAAAAGTCTGTTGTGAAATTTGTAATTGTATTTATAAATAAGTTTATTTTGTTATTAGTGTTTGTTTCATTGGTAAAGTTATCGTTTTCTTAATGTTTTGAAGTATGGGTATTGTTCTGTTTAATCTCAGTGGTGTTTGTTATCGCTTCTGTTGGGTTTTGCTGTGTGTTTAGTTTTGATATTTGTAGGATAGCTTTTTTAAGTGTTTGTGCATATGTTATTTTGTCTTGTTTCAGCGTTGGTTTTGTTTACTGTTTGTTGTTATCTGTTATTTCGTTATCTATTAATGGTGTGTTTTTTATTTCGTAAATTACTTGTTTTATTTGTTTATATTTTTCGCAGCCTTTATAGTTTGCAATGTGTTCTTGTCCACAGTTACAACATTTTAGTTTTTCTTCTTTTTTTGTTTGGGTTTGAACCGTTATTCTGTGTATTATTTGTCTGCGTTGGAAGTTGTTTATTTCATTTTGAAGTTACTAATTGGAATCCATCATCTTTAGTGTTCTGTTCAGTGTTTTCTGTAGTATTTGTTCCTGCTTCATTACTTATTGGTATATTAACATCCAAAATTGTTTTTGAGTTTGACTGTTAATTTCTTTGGTAGATACTTGCTGTACCGCAGTACAAAAAACATCTTCCAATTCGTCTTTATTTTATGTATTTTCAGTGGAATTAGATAATTTAATTATTTTTCTCTTAGCTTTACGTGTGTTTTTTTTTCAAATACAGTGGTACCTCGGTTCTCAAATTAAATCCGTTCCAGAAGGCTGTTCGAAAACCGAATCAATTTTTCCCATAAGAAATACTGTAAATTAAATTAATCCGTTAGAGATCTCAAAAAATTACTCATTATGAAGCATTTGAAGTAAAAATATTGCTTATTTATACCTGTATAATAATACATATATGCATAAAGTCAACCACAAAAACTATAAACACAATAAAAAACAATAAATCAAAATTCAACTGCACTTTACCTGTGCTGAGTAGAGCTGATGGCGTATGTAAAAGGTGGTGAGGAACGTGGAGAGTAGAAGGATTATTATTTGTTTGGAAGTGGAGTCACCTTTCATAAAAACGTCAGGTTATTCTTCTTTTGAGGTTCTTTCTCTTTTCTGTCTCTTTGCACTGCTACAACCTGCTTGAGACTCACTAGACCGATTTCTTACTAAAAACTAGTCTAATGAGGTTTGTTTCTGCCTACATTTTAAAATGTTTCTGAAGTAAGACATGGCATTGTCATTGAAAAGGTTTATGCTGCAGTGTGCTACAGCTTTGTGGATTTTTTCCACAAAACTTTGTAACTCTCCCCATTTTCCACACATTTCCTTGATTAATGAACTAGGGACATCCTCCCTTCCTTCTTCCTCATCTGAAGACACTTCCTCAGTTGCCTTCTGTTGCTGCTCCTTCTGAAGGTCTTGTAGTTCTTCCGTGGTTAGCTCAGTGCTGTGGTCTTCCACCAACTCCTCCACATCATCTCTATCTGCTACTGAGTCTGGCCACAATTTCTTCCAAGCTGGGTTTATGGTCCTCAAAGACACTTCCCTCCAGGCTTTGTCTATGTTTCTCAAGCAATGGAGAATATTAAAGTTATTTTTCCAGAACTCTCTGAGGGTTAACTCTGTGTCAGTGGTTACTTCTTCAAAGCACCTTTGAAACAGTGCTTTGGTGTAGAGTTTCTTAAAGTTCGATATGACCTGCTGGTTCATGGGCTGAATGAGAGGCGTCGTGTTAGGGGGCAAGAGCTACACTGTAATGAAACTGTACTCCTCCACCAACCCGTTCTCCAAGCCTGGTGGGTGAACAGGTGCGTTGTCCATCACAAGAAGGGCCTTGAGTGGCAACTGTTTGTCCGTGAGGTAATTCTTTACACTTGGGGCAAACACTTCATGGACTCACTCCATAAAAAATTGCCTGGTTTCCCATGCTTTACTATTAGCCCTCTACATAACATTTAGTTTACTTTTCTCAGAATGGTACACAAGCAAAGGCTTAAGTTTTATGTCCCCACTTGCATTACTACATAACAATAGAGTTAGCCTGTCCTTCATTGGCTTTTGTCCTAGCAGTGACGTCTTCTCCTTGGTGATGTAGGTCCTCTTTGGTATTTCCATCCAAAAGAGGCCTAGGCGTCTCATCACAGTTGAACACTTGTTGGGGAATAAAACCCTCAGCTTCTACATATTCCTTAAATTCCCTAACAAATTTATCAGCAGCGTCTTTGTTAGAATTGGCACACTCCCCATGTCTCTCTACACTATGTATGCCACTTCTCTTCCTAAATTTTTCAAACCACCCCTACTAGCCTTAAAGGCATCACTTGTATCAGTACTTGTTCCAGGGGTGTTTTGCAGCAGGTCAGCATGCAACTGCTTTGCTTTCTCATAAATGATGGTCTCAGAAATGCTATCACCATCTAACTGTTTTTCGTTTACCCAAATCAACAACCGCTTTTCTACCTCTCCCATTGTTTGTGATCTTTGTTTCGTAAGCACTTTCACTCCTTTTCGAACATCAACTCCTTTGATGACCTCATTATTTTTCAGTATAGTGCAGACAATAGACTTCGCCATTCCAAACTATGTAGCAAGGTCAGACACGCGAACACCACTCTCATACTTCGCTATGAGATCTTTTTTCACCTCTATTGTGGCTTTAACAACTTTTCTTTTTGGTTTGCTGCTTTCATTATCCTTCTTTGACCCCATGGTGACTTATTTAAAAAAAAGAACAACAACAAAAAAGAAAAAAACGAGAACGTTAACAGCAGATTTCAGCGGGGGTGTGGACTGAACGATAAGTGCGGGTAAAATGTTTTGGGCAAGCTTGGCGTGGGCCAAAAATGGTCGAAGGGTTGTTCGGGTCATCAGTCGGGTTATTTGGAGGGTTCGGGCCACGACAGCTTGGCTCGACAACCGAGACATTTTTTTCTCAAACAACATGTTCGAAAACCGAATTGTTCGAGAACCGAGGTACCACTGTATTTCTTTCTTTTTCTACGGTACTTAGTTGCTTTTCAGCCTCATTACAAAGCAACATTAGTGGAGAGGAGATTACGTATATCACTTAAGTCTAACTTAGTATTTGGTTTTAGGCCACTTACGTAACTGATGAGCCCGGGTCCTGCTTTTCTGCATTCGACGTCATTTCGATGTTTTCTTTGGTAGTTTGCTTCAGCGTCTTGACCGGTTCGTCACACAGCTTCGTCTACAAAGTAAAGCTTGAGGCCTCTGTTTTTTTTGTTGTTGTTGTTTCTCTTATGATTCAGTTTATCCTCTGTCCCAGTCTTTTGGTTGCAGCTAACTGGTGTGTAGCCCACATAAATTGTTTGGCTCAATCGTTTCTCGAGAAGACCGAAATAAATTCATATTTCTTATGAGCCGACAAAATATCCACCTGCCTCGTCTCTCGCCAATAAAAAACCTGTTTTAAAGCTGTCAAGTTTCAAATGTGGTTTTAAATTTACCTCAATTTATGCCTACCACATTTGAGTAACTGCACATTGGCCGACAAAAGTATACTATTTCGGTTACCATACATTACTTATGTGTATAAATATACACATTACAATTTACTCATAAATGCTTCAATTTTAGTTACATTTATTAAAACATAGAAGATAAATGAGAAACACCTTAAAAACATTTATTTCGAGTACATATCAGTGTTACGAAATTCTGCACTCGTGCGTACGTACTATCACTAAACCTTGACTATGCTTGAGGGTGGGGTGTGTAGAGCATTTTTGTGGCTTCAAACAGTAACTTTTGAAAAATAAAAAGGCATTAAATTACAGTATTAGAATCCTCAAAATCCCAGTAATTTAGTAGTGTCTAAGTAAAATATATGTGAGTTGATAAAATATCATTCCGATTCAGAGAAACGACTTATTGAACACACATATACATTTTGTCAAAATTCTTTCTTTCGCCTTCAAGTCACTTATAAACTCTTAAGAATTATGCAGAGGGGAAGTTCTCTTTCTATTGGTTATAAACTTGAGCTACTTAGTTGTAGGTGGTACTACTTATGAAATTTCAAATAACTTATTTGAAGGGCAGAGCCACTTCAGCAGATTTTCTAAATATAATGATATCTCAGCAAGTCATAGAGATGGGAGGTTCTTATTTAATATTTAGTTCGTATGCATCTCAAATTTAAATATCTAATTCATTAGATACTTATACATGTTGCTTGGTTGCTGTAATAAAATAAAAACTGAACATGTCATGTAACACACAAAAACTGAGATTTAATTTTTTCTTTATATAAAAACTTAGAAAACAATGTTCGAAACGTGTACTCTAGCCTCCAGGGTTTAAACAATGAAGGTTGGAAAATGTTTATGCTTCTCAGGGAAACCAGCTTACAGACTTCAGAACTTACATTTCAATGAGGTCAAACGTATGTACTTTTGTGTATAGAAATTCCTGGACATAGTAGTTTAAGAGAAAAAGTGCTGAAGTTAAGATTTTTCAAATCACGTGAATCACACAACACAAACTGCAGAGTGTATTTTTATAAATATTTTATTTTAAACAAACTAAAATATCAGTAAACAAATTTCAAATTGTAACATATATTATAATATTAATTTCATTTTCATATATTCATATTAAAATGGTTTAATTATATTCTGATTGTCATCTGTACCACACACAAAAGAGGAGTTTAAAGATGGCACCAAACGCCACAGGATTAAAATGATGTTGAACAAAGACTGAAAACCTTAGCTCCTCTTCCTGAACTATAAAATAAAAGCAACTTAAAATTGTAATGGAAACCTGCATTTGAGCATTTTCGGCTGATCTGTATTTACTTATCATAAATTAATAAGAAATGAATATATAATAATAAATTTTAACAAAATTTTGCTTTAGGCTAAAATAAGTGGATAAAAAAACTGATTGGAAGGTTACATTAAAATCAACTCTTTGTTCACATCCAAAATGATTAGTTGTTGATTTGAAATTGTTTTTCATACCAATTTTGACTTTTCTTTTTTATTTACATCCAATCTCTTTGAAGGAATGAAAGAAACAATTATACTTACAGAAACTATGCGAAATAGTTCATAACCAAAATCACAATATACTTATCAAAAAAGCAAGCATACAAACATATTACTTGCACATACATGAAACTTATTTCTAGTAAGTCCTTTATTGGTACATTTTCATAGATATGGTTAAGAATGGGAACCAAAAATGCTGCAGTTTTCCCAGAATCTGTTATATAAAGAAGACAAAATAAGAATTAAGATCGTACAAAACACATACAATCTTATGCTTAGATGTCACGAGTAAATAAGAATAAACCATGTGCTTACAGAAAAATGTTAAATCCCCTTGGCCATCAGTACAGCTAATTAAATACACCTTTCTTATGTTTCTACTTATAGAGAATATAATGCGTAGTTCCCTCAACTGGGTATCATCACTGTTAAAATTATTTTTATGGTTTGGCCAACTTAGAAGATGGTGGTTGGGCCGAAATACGCATACTAAGCTAACAAAGCAATACAATCTTTATAACATAATTATAATAAAGAAAAAAGTAAATGTAATGACGTTTGATATATTAACTAGTGCAACTAATACTGTTATTACAAAGTAAATATAGAGGACCTTAATAACGAACACAGAAACACAAGTTGTTGGCTTCAACTATTGACAAGGAAAAAAATTTATTTGGAAATTGTAAACTTGTTTTCCACTTCTCACCAGTGCCTTTTGACCAAAGAAACTCATTAAGCCATTCCTACTGTATAACATCAATGGCGAGTCACATCTGTGATAATTTAAGACATACGTTACAGTTTAAACTGTGACAAGTTAGTGGCATTAATTTTCCCATAGTACAACCAAAAACTAATATTTATGGAGGAATAAAATAAAAGATATATGAATTGCCCATTATAAAATATAATAACGTCTTAAACCTAATATACAGTGTATAAAACGTTCACTACCATCTTACTTTAAATATTCCCTGTAACAAACAGATGGCTCCAGAAAATAACAACTATATCAAATCTTTGCAATAAAAGTAAAGTTCAAAACACATCAAGACCATCTGGAAAGTAAATACTACATAAAACACATAGTAAGGAAAGTTATAAAAGACTTTCATGTGAAAAAGAAACTCAAAATCATAAAACAAATGAAGTAACCTTATACTATATGCAGAGCCTTCATACAGCCAATATCAACGACATATGTACTAACTTAATTTAACAGGAGATAAATCCAGTGATGGCCGAAAACTGAAGCTGTTAATTTTACTTTAAACACTATCCCAAGCAATTAAATAATATATCAGATGATGTGATACTGTGTGAAACTTCTAAACCCTTAAACTGCAACACAAATACTGTCAAACTTCCCAAAGAATTAAATGAATTTTGTGTTTAAGAGGCATAACAAGAAACACTGGTGATAGAAAATATCCTGTAATGAGAAATCATGAGAAATGTGCATTAGGCTATGTTGAAGCTGATAACCAGATACGATCATTCTGTTAAAGTGAGAACAACATTTAGCTACATCTTAACAAGCTAACCTATAAACAGGTAAATTTCATTCTTCTCAGTTTAACATCTTTAGTCCTAAACAAGCAAGACTGAACAACAAATTAATTTTACAGTTTGAACAAGGCAGGTGATCTTGCGATTTATACAGTGTCAATTTGCTCTGTCTGTGTAATCTATTTTCATGGGAAACATTTATTTGTGTCATGCTGGAAGTTTTTGAGAGGAAATGTCAAATCAAATGCCAATAAAATATTTTATTTTAAACAGATGGCTACAATTTTTAGTGTTTAAATCAGTTAAGATAAAAGTATGCTTTGTTAAATTAAACTGTCAATTTGTTTTATATATACTTAACTATATTTTTGCATTGAAAAACTATTGAATATGGTAATCAGTTTAGGTAGTAAAAGGCTTTTATTTTTATTTACAAACAGGTGGTTAGGGTGCTTGACTCGCAATTTTTTTCCATATTCAACACTGAGAATAGTAGGACTGGGAAACAACAGTATAAATTTTGGCAGAGTAGGAGTGATCTTCAGCTAAGACGATTTTATTTCACTAACAGGTTTCACTCCAAGTATGGCTAAGGTGGTTAAAGCACTCGACTCGTAATCCGAGGGTCGCGGTTTCAAATCCCATTACACCAAACATGCTCGACTTTTCAGTCGTGGGGATGTTATAAAATGTGATGGTCAATCCCACTATTTGTTGGTAAAAGAGTAGTTTAAAAGTTGATGGTGGATGATGATGACTCGCTGTTTTCTCTCTAGTCTTACACTGCTAAATTAGGGACAGCTAGCGCAGATGACCCTCGAGTAGCTTTGAGCGAAATTCACAACATACCAAACCAAGACTCTCCTCCAAACGGCGTAATCTGAGGGTCATGGGTTCGAATCCCTTTCACACCAAACATGCTCTTCCTTTCAGCCGTGGAGGCATTACAATTCGACGGTCAATCCCACTATTTGTTGGTAGAGTCACCCAAGCGTTGGCAATTGGTGGTGATGAATAGCTGCTTTCCCTTTAGTCTTACACTATTAAATTAGGAACGGCTAGCGCAGATAGCCCTCGTGTACCTTTGTGCGAAATTCAAAAACAAACAAATAAAATCATTGTAAGTATGTTAAAAGAAATGTTAATGACAGTAGGGTGTTTTATATTAAATAAATGGCTACAATTTTAAGTGTTTCAAAACACATTTATTTATAATTTTTATTTCTTGTTAAGTAATACACATTTGGCGTTTCCTGTTAGAATACATGTAATTTAAACAGTTTTCTTTGGGAACTCAGACAACAGGATATACCCATATCTGGAGATAATTGCAAAGATAATTTCGTTACCAACTCTGAGGAACAAGTTTGCCGCTGCCTTAGCAACTTGCATTCACGTAATATGTCGGTAGCTGAGGTGAAGGAACATGCCCATGGACAGTTGCGAAAAAAGCTCAGGAAGGAACAAGAGGTAATACTCCAGTAAATGTGATAAAATCCACTTCAGTTGTACACAAAATTGATGAAAGTAACTTTTATATTGTGTTTTTTACTCAAACATTTTGTCCTACACTTTTTATATGATGACTGAAATTCATGCAGGTACCATTTATGTAAAGTCAATCCATAATTTCTCTATCTCTGTTGCCTTGAAGAGTTCTAATATTTATAATCACTGCACGAAGATGACATTTACTCTTTTTAAAGATTTTGTAGAGGATGTTATACAATAAGGGAAAGTGATTGAAGTGTATATCCAGTTTTTTACAAGTTATTTCAAGTGTGGAAGCTGAGAAATCTTTATAATAGTGGTGAGAGTTTTTTCTTAAGATCTGTTTTTGTAGATGCGGTTGATCTGTATGTAAAACTCTTAAACTTCTAAACTAAAGCCCATGGCCTTAAGAAGGTTTAATAAAACTTCAGGTTGACCAAAGGTTACAGAGACTTGAAGTGTTACTTTTCCAAAGTATTTTTGATACCTGATAAATTCATAACAGTTGTTAAAAATACAATGTGATAAGAATAATAAGAAAAAGAAAGAAGATTTGGGAACTATCTGGAAATCTTCATACTTGAAGGGAAGTCTTAAATTAAAATTAACATTTAATTAAATCTTTGGAAACAAGTGGGAGGTTTATCAAAGTACACATCACCACCTTTTTGCAGGGTTACATTCAAAGTCTAATTAAACTTTATAAACAGTGTATATCAATAGATGAGCGTTAAAAGCAGCGTGTAATTCAATTTTTATATTATCCAAGATTTAATCTGAAGAGGAAATATTTAAATGATATCTCAATCTCCTCGTGTCACGTCTTCTGAATTCTTTCTAAGTTTTGTTTCTTCCCTCATAAGAGCTTCAAATTTCCACCAATAAGATACACCAACTACACAAATTGATGGACCAAAATATAAAATAGGAACCTCCCACCTTCTTCATTTTCTGAAATATCTCTGAATTTACCACATCCACCACAAACTTCTCCAAACTGCCCGTGTTCATGAAATCACCTATTTCCTCATGTCCACTTATCACAAATGCATGCTTGTAGCCAATAAAAGGTTCACTTTGTAAAATACATTATTGTGTCTACAGTTTTTGTTTCGGTGGTAAAATTCACTATTTATTAAGTAAATCTTGATACGTGCAAACTGAAATTGGTTCTATGATTAGTAATAATTTTGACCTATTTATAGTTTAGTTAGAAAGCTAAGTAAATTATAATAATTTTGGAACATTCTTTTTTCTTGCGTAAAGTATTATCTGTGTTCTAAAATGTATATTTTAAAACTGTGCAAATTACCTTCTGGACAACAAACACAGAAAAAAACTTATTAAAGTAGGTACCTACAGAGGGCAAACCAACAGAGTGCTCAGATAAATACAAAATTACCTATTGTTTTAAGGATATTTTTAACAAAAGTAAATAGAATATAAAAATAAAAAAAATGATACTTATACAAGAAATATTAAATTATAATAAATTTTGAGATCCATAAGGAGTATGTGTAATTAGACGTGTTGATATGAAATTATGGATAAATAACAATTAAGAATAAGTTGAAACGTTAAAATTAAAACTTTCAAACATGTCGATTTAACTTATTTATACTTAAAAAATTATAATAGAAAAAACAACTCTTTCAGAAGAATCTGAAATAAAGTCCACACTCCTACTGGGTAACATGTTTGTTAGGCCCGGCATTGCCAAGCACGTTAAAGCGTTCGACTCCTAATCCGACGGTGGCGCGTTGGAATCCCGGTCGCACCATACATGCTCTCCCTCCCAGCCGTGGGGGGGGGCATTATAATGTGACGGTCAATCCTACTATTTGTTGGTAATAGAGTAGCCCAAGAGTAGGCGGTGGGTGGTGATGACTAATTGCCTTCCCGCTAGTCTTACACTGCTAAATTAGGGATGGCGAGCGCAGATAGCCCTCGAGTAGCTTTGAGCGAAATTCAAATGAAAGAGTAACATGTTTGTTAGAGGATTAAACAAGATTAAAAGAGTGATAAAACATTAAAGTTAAATGAAAGCATTTGTGAAAACTTAAGAGGCCTAAGAATCTTAAGATAAGTAATTGTATATTACAGTCTGCAGTCATTTTAGAAAAATAAAAGTAATTTTGATTTTATTGCATAGTTCTTTTAATTTTCAATACAGATTATTTTGCTATATGTAGCATCGGAGAAGGGAAGATAAAAGTATAAAGTTATCCAAAGAGAAAAACGAGTTTCATTTCCGTTTGCAGAATTTAGATGTTGTGCAAATAAAATATGAAACTGTAAGATGAAGTATTTCGGTTCTTAACATGAAAATCACTTTTCTCTCAGATTAAACTCAACAAATGGCTTTTTAATATCACAGATATGTCTTTGATAAAAATATTTTATTTCAAAAGATCAGATTTTTAGTATACAGAAATGACACGTAATGTTTATGATAAGTTCACCAAACTTTATGAAGTCAACTTATTACATTAAGAGCTGTACTACTTAATACAAGCTGTACAAAAAACGAATAGTTGAAAAGTTTGCAACTGTGAAAAATGTGGCCAGTGGTTAGGAAGATGCAAGTTCTTTATTGTTTGTGATTTGGGTAATTTCTCAAATAGTAGTGTTTGTAAATTTGCCGATAATGTTCCAATTTTGGAAAGAGATGAATCTAATTATAATATTTTTTTATATATAGAAAAAAGTGACAATCATAGTAAACAGGCTATAACATTGGAAAGTGAATTTTGATATTGAAATTTATAGTTTTGAAATCTAAAAGTTTGTAAAGAATTTTGAGTTGCTGAGAAAAGTATGTTGTGAAAGAAAGGAGAATGTTTAGGTGCGAATTTTGATAAAATATCCAAAGATCTTTGACTGTTTAGGATTAATGGAAAGAGTAAATAATAGGAATTTTACACACACAGAGACATAAAAAAAGCAACTGTCGTAGCCTCATGCAAGGCTGCTTGGGGCTTGTTTGTAAAATTGAGAGATTATTGGAACTTGCTAATCCATTATTCACGAAATTTATTAATTGATTGTTTTCAACAATAGTCAAAAACAGTTACAACTAGAAACACTTTCAGTTGGTTGATTATTTTTCACATTAATCAATTTAATGATAATTCCTATTGGTAGTTTTATCTGATACTAATTAACTTAATCAATGCGTATAGATAATTTATTACACTTCTGAAGCCCGTATTGTTAGTAAAACAAAATGGAGTAAATGTCAACTTTCCATATTTTTGAATGGTTATTATTTTATTTTTTGAAGATATTAAGAAGATAAGCCTTTTTATTTTTCTATTTAATCAACGATGTCATACATCACATGTGAACGAAGTGAACTGTAATTAAGATAAAAACAATTATCAGAGTTAAACTTTTATCACATATGAAGGTTATATTGTGTATGTAGGTACATGCTATTATTAGTAATAATAATCTATAAATCAGAATTCCTGTTTCTTTTATATAATACTTAATTTTTATACCTATCTATTCAGCTTTGTTAACTGAAAGACGAATAACTTGCTCGTCTCAGCCAGATGAAGGATGAAGTTGAGGCCGAGCTGGAGGGATTGACTGCCAGCCTCTTTAAAGTAAGGCTATCAAAGTTTCACTTTTCATTCATCTTTATATTAAACGAAGTATGGTTTGTGTAAAATGTGTACAACTTTCTGCTGTGGAAAAATAAACATAATATCTGTAGCTTTTTGTCTCATCCAATGAACATTCTGCATTCTGAAGCTATATGTCGACTAACTGCTTAAAAAAAAATGTTACGGAACTAAATACATAATGAAAATATCATTGAGTAATGAGTTACCCAGTGTTTTTTCTTCTCATCACAGATTTAACTACACATATGTTCCATGTTATTTTCTAAATAATAACTTCTCATTCATCATGTTAGGTAACATCAAATCACAATTGTATTTTTTTATTTTCATTTTTTCAAGAACATTCACTGAAAATGTGTAAACATTAGATAAACATAATCCAGTAATAATTATGAACAGGAAAATTTTAGCCAACTAAAGTTAATTTATTGAAACTATCAATGCTAAGCATTCTGAAACAACAGAAACAAAAACTGTTTCCTGTACCATCTGTTGTCTAAAGTATAGTATGAAAAAACCTAAGCAGAAAAAATGTTTACTACTAAATAATTTGTTTCAGTTTTTAATGAAAGTTATTTATGGTGTATGAGAATGTTCATTTACTTAATAGATATATTGCACAGAGAGAATATAAAATGTATTGATTTTAAAATGACTAAATAAAGAAACGGTTATTCAAACCTCTGCAAACTGTCGTAGACATGCAGAAGTTGAAAAATACACATATTTTAAAATACATTTATATATATTTTTAATTCTGAAAATAATTCTTTTGCAACTTATTGTATATCCATATTTTCGTATTTTTAGTGAATTAACCTTCAAATACCCATCTTGTTTTTGTATCATTGACTGCTGGTGAGGTCTGCTTTTTGTAGTGTGTTGATTCATTTTATTTTGTGTTTGCTAAAATATTCAGTATAAAAATCACTCATTTTTCTGTGTAAAGTACATAGATTTATAGAGAAACAGTATGAATTAAAGGAGCCAATTGCATAATTGATAGCATTTATGATTAAGCTTTTTTGGATCATAAAAATGTCATTGATTTACCTCTTTTCCTTCTCAGTGTACAAATACTTAACCATATTAAGTTAGATTTAGTACAAACTTATTAATTAATATCAATTTTTTTTATTTTGAAAAACTGTAAAATTTGACTATTTTGATCATTTTATATGTTGAAAAATTTAGGAAAATTTTGTTGTGAAAAAACAAAACACATTAAATATGCTCTAGTTCCAATTATTTGTTTCTGTTAATGATCAGAAAGTTTCCTGTTTTTAATCCAGATAATTTTAACTTGTTATTATTGGTCACTTTTTTCCTACAGGAGGCACACAATCTGGCTTGGGAATCTAATATGAAACATGCGACATCATTAAAATTACTAAAAGAAACAAATCTAAAGATAAGAATTATTATTTGTTAATCAGATAACTGTATTACAACTTTCAGATCAATTAGTTTTCGGTCTGTTGAACCTAATCAAACAAACCATTACACTCAAGTCTATGACAAAAATATGTTGATTGGTGTTCTTGTAACTTTGGACTCCTGAGAGTATTATGGACACCAGCTGTTTAAGGTTTCTCATGTGTGCTGGATGAAAACTCTACGACTAAGAGACATCTCCAGTTTCTTTTCACCTATATCTTTATTTATTTGTTACTTGATTATGAAACATAAGCCAGCTTCTGATTCATGATGTTTGACAACTTTCTAGTCTCGTATGAATTTGCATCTGAATGTTTTCATCACAAAAGCTAAGAACTTTTTTCAATTCAAGCAATACAAAGGAATAACTTAATTAACTTCTCTGAAATGTGTTTGAATCTCATTAAACAGTTTCTTGCTGCATTAAGTTCATAGTCTTAAATTCGCAAGTTTTTTTGTTTTTTTTACATTCAGTTTCTCATAAGTTGACATGTTTTATTGAATATTCAGCCTGTCAGGAGAAAAGAATTATTCTGACGTATAAGAAATAAATGAAATCAGACTTAACTAAATATAGTCTGTATATCTCAGATTAACTCAGTAAAGATTAAATAACTTGTACACTTACCTATTTCATTTCTGTTAATTGTTCAAAATCAGAAATATATTTTGTGAAACTGAGTTATTCAAAGTGTATGTGTCTTCATTTCAACCCGAAGGCACGCACACACCCACACACACTTCATTCTCTGGGCAAGTTTCCTGTAAGCTCTTCATCACACTCACTGATTGAACTCTGACTTTTTGCTAGTTTGTGAAAACAATTTGTATGCTAATAGAGAATACAGGGCAGTATAATTTGTTGTAAATGTATTACTCATGGTCTATATTGATATTAAGTAATGTGAGCATAATAAATGCTGAACAATGAAAACAAATTGTGCAAATTTAAATGTATTCATCAAATGTCCTGTTAGTTTGTAGTTTAAAATTTAATATGTATATTTTGTTGTTTGAAATAGCACAAAACAATGTTAAAGTGGTTACTTTTTTGTTTCCAAGGTAACTAATAATTTGTAATTAAGTTTTAAAATTATGAAAAAAAAACACGCATAATTTCAGCCATGTACATGTGGCTGTTAATTGTGTTTTTTTCAATTATCTATGGTTTTAAGTAATTTCTCAATGATAACTATTAAAAATATAGTAAAACCAAAACCATATTTAATTATGAAAGATTTGGAATTGATTTAACTCCCATCTATATCATTAAAACCTCAAAACAATGTTTCAGAATATTCTTATTACAAAAATTATTAGCTGTTGAGTGAATAAGAAAACTATTTAATCAGAAGTTCGGAAAAAACAGACTAAAATGATAACAATATAATGGAACAATAAGTGTAAACACCACGTCTTTAAAATAATAATAATCAAATGAAAATGCTGAGAATCTGGAATGGAAGAGATTAATGATAACAGGGAGGAGGTGGGGTTAATGTTTAGGATTCGGTGGTCATTGAAAATATAAAGAATTTATAAGCTGTAGTTGCAGAGTCGAGTATATGAAAATTTTCAAGAAGTATGGTATGTTTGTTATTTTCACTGTGTAATTGGATAAAAGATACAGATGGATTAGTTAGTTTATTTCTGTGTGTGTGTGTGTGTGTTTTTCATATAGCAAAGCCACAAAGGGCTATCTGCTCAACCCACCGAGGGGAATCGAACCCCTGGTTTTAGCGTTGTAAATCCGGAGACATACCGCTGTACTAGCAGGGGGCAGTTTATTTCTGTTAGTACTTTTACCAAAATAAGTAACTTTACTGCTACCATAACTGCATTTGTATGACTCTTGAGCATATTAGAATGATTAAAGTGTCTGATTTTAAAGTATTTTTAATGATAAATGTTGACATAGATACCAAACGTAGCTTAATTTATGGGTGATATGCTTGATTGTTTTTAAATTTCATATTTGAAGTTCAGACTTTGTTTACTTATGAAAGACGTGATAAGAACTAGTGGGTTGTAGGGGATTGTGTTCTGTTTTATTTGTCAAAAATGTTCCTATAATAAAGTATAAGAAATTAAGGACATAACAATTACTTTGTAACGTGTCATGAATTTTTGAAATTTCTGAGTGATGACAGAAGTTGTCAGAACAAACATTATGTGCTCTGTCATAGAAGATTTAGAACACAGTTATATTTAAAAGAGCCTAACATAAAACTGTTCAAACGAGCGTGTAAGCCAGTAAATGTTTTCGTACAATAAACGAATGTGGTGAAGAGATGATTTATTTTCTTGACTTGGACATCTAAAAAACTGTTATTGTTGTCTTTCATCTAACTTGTGATGTTGTGAATTTAGGTCATCTAAAAACTTCTTTGCATGGTCAGTGTTGTGAAAGAATAGAAAAGTGTTATCAGTACATCTTCTATATAACACTGGTTTTTAATAAAAAGTATAATTATTCCTTGACATTCGTAGTGATGGAGATAAACATTTTCAGAAGTCAGACCTATGTATTGTTGCCACTCCATCATTCTCTCCATGAAGATGACCATTAAAAGCAAACTGACAGTCCTTGAGGAATACTTTAAGGAGCTGTGTGAATTTTTGTTGGTTGAAGTTAGAGTGTGGAGCATTGATGGATGGAGATAACTGTTTAATAATTATTTTGTTTACTCCACTTAGAAATTAGGGAATAAGGACTGAATAACAAAGATGGCTAAAACTAATTAGTTTGCACTAGAAGACTTAGATATCTCTTAAACAAAGTAAAATGTGCCTTTAACAGTAAATTTGTTCTCAGATAGTGAACATATTTCAGGTGTAAGATATATAGGATATTTATAGCTGAGGGAATTGAAAGTGTAAAGAATAGGTCTGAGGAGTAAACCATTTTGTGTAATTTTCGTTAACCACATGACAAAATAAGGTGTGTACCTGTGGGATAAAGTTCTGTAAAATTGGTGTCAGAGACAGGTTTACAAGTGTCCAAATATTTCAAAGTCTGGAGCTTTTACTCATGCTTACAGTAAACTTAAGCAGTTCTTATCGAGGGGCTTAAGGTTTGTTGCGTCATTTAAAATTTTTTCCATTTTGGAAACATAATCAGTTCTGTTTGAAATGATGGCATTTATATGTTAACTCTTCAAATAACAACGTTTCAGTTATTAGCAAGTTAATTTAACGTGTTATAATGAGAGTGTAACAACAAACGTAACCCATCATGTTCATGCTGCTGTATCAGAATCCTCACAAATGATTCATCACATGGAAAACAAGTATTTTAATAAATACTAAAAACATATCAATACCAGAAAACATCTTTAACTATGGTCGTTTTTGAATTTTATCTGATTGCATGGTGATGATAAGAGTCACCCTCATACCTTTCGACTCTGGAACTACAGACTATGAAATCTTAACTAAATAAAGCCTTTCCATTTTCAATAATAACCAATACTAGGTAACAACACCAACTTCTTCCCTTAATAAGTTCCAAATATGCTGTATTTTCGCTTATACGTAAACCTTTCTTATGAAATATTTCTCTCAATAATATTGTTAAATATGTATATACGTCTAATTTTATTGTATATTCCATTATATTGTTACCATTTTGAATCTGTTCTTTCTAAACTTCTGATTTTATAATAAAACTAATCACACAGTGCTAATGTTGTTATTTTGTGGTTAGAATATTGTGAGCTAACTTTCTTGTGAAATTTGAATCAATTCTGAAATATGTAATTAAAGATGTGCTTGAGGTGTAATATGTTAGTCTTCAGACAAATAGTAACAGGTAAATAACTGATATTTTAGCATGACAAGTCAAACACTTACTTTTCTTAAAGAGAAACTTAGGAGACTGTGTTTTGTTACTGCACCAAACTTGTGTACCAAATATAACGGTTTATATTTTGTGTTTTTCATAATGATATTATTGACACAGGAAATATATAAAACTTGCTTTAATGAATTCCAAAACGCTGCCAGTTCTGTTTTGTTTTTGGTGATTTTGTGTTTTGTATACGTATACAATGTTTTTGGGTTTTTTCTCACATTTGTTATACATTTTGTGTGTTATGTTAGAAATAGTGTGGAATGTAAAAAATTATTTCTGACCTGGAAAATAAATCCTCGCGATCTATTGTTGGCTTTGTGAATATTCTCTGTTGAATATATTGAATTAATTAGTTTTTTGTTTCTTTGATATTTTTCTCGTTTCTTTTAATTTAATGATTTTATTGATATATAACTTTTTATTTCATTAACATTTGGTTTAAGTTTCCTTGTTTATTCATTGATCTCTTCTGCGTTCTGAATTATTGAACATTTGTTTCTGCACTGTAAGCTAACTTTCTTCCTTATACATCAATATTTCTAATTTTTCTGTGATTATTAACATATTTTAATATATCAAACTACTTCGTTTATAACCATTGTAATTTACTGCAGTTTCCCAAACTTTCCTTACTGACGACACACTTTTAATATCTCAAACCTTTTGCAGTACTTGTAAACAAGTTTCTATGGCTAGCCTAGTGGCGCCTCCTTGACTAAGATAAAAATGACTGTGTACCAAGAAGAAAATGAATCAACTTTAAAATAAAAAAACAATTACATTTAAAGTAAACCTACGTTAATAAATAAAATTACTTAATTGCAAAATTCTATGACAGTTTGGGAAGCACTGATGTTCTTTTTACACTTTCTGTTGTAACTTATTTTATTTTATTAAAATCGTATCAAAGTTAAAGATATTTACGTGTATATGCATATTATAATGTCATTTATTTTGAAGAACAAGTGATTTTATTTTATTATTTTCAATTACCTTTGTCTTCCATAATTTTAAGAAACGGAAGTTAATAGGACATGGTTTGACGTGTTCTAAATTTGGAACTTGCTACCCAGTAATAACAATCTTAGAATTGCTAACACCAAACTCGGAATTTAGTTTTGACGTAGTTAAAAGGTCAATAATTTTTACATTTAATACACAAAAACACGTGATATAAAATAATGAGGAATTTGACGTGGGATATTTATAAGAATGTAGATGTAATGAATGTTTCTCCAACTTAAACAGGCTCGTTTAATATTCTTCACGGACCGTTTTACTTTATCAAAACAATAAAATGTAAGACATAATTACAGAATGTAACTAGTGTTCTTACATACGCTTCATGCTCGAACACTCTAGACACTCGTGTGTTGTCTAGTTTGTTTTATGTTGTATCGTAACCGAGGTGATAACTTTAGAAGGTATACAGCTAAGATCTGTTTAAGTATCAAAGGCTAGTCATTAATTTTGTGATTACACTATATGAGGTGTCATTTTGTTGAGAACATTGAGTAATTCAATTAATTCCTTAAAAGGCTGTCTCAGCCGTAGTGTGTGAACAAAACCTTTTCTCAGAAATTTGCATTAGAAACAAATATTAATACCAATGACTAACTCTGTTTGCTGTTTAAGATTTTTATAAGTTGATAAAGTTTGGTGATCGGGTATTGTAACATTACTCTACACTATAGACCATAATCAAGAAAAGGGATAGTCAGTGTACTCTTGGTGAAGAAACAGTAACATTGTGGTTGATTTTGAAAGATTTTTTAGGACAACAAACTGATACAAAAATGTCTTCCAAAGTTAAATTTAAATGTTCTTATTACGTTTCTAATGTTTGTATTTAACACTAAATTCACGTATCTTTTGAGTTGATATTTATATACTTGTATATTAATTTTGTTTCTAAAATCACGTATTCTTTCACTTGAAACTGATGGAGAATTTTTTTAATGTTGTTTGTAGCAAAACGATATTTTGGAAATTAAGGATAATTAATAATAATAAAACAGTTCAGTTCTTTGTCTGATGAAAGTATTTTAAGCTCAGATATCTTCTGTTACATTCGTAGTGAATATTTAGTTTCGAAAAGGACAGATGAAAATGTTAGCTGATAAAAATAGTCTTATTTGGAACTTTTATAAATTCCAAAGTTTCACAATGCCAGGTTTCAGGGGTTGCCACAATCTGATTTACTGGACGTTAACATGATAGTATTTCCTACCACAGAAAGCTTAAGATACTGTATTGAATATGTGTAAGTTTTTGATGTCTCAGAATTTTCTTCTCATTCATGAAGTTTTTTATTGGCACTATGTCAGTACATCGATGGACTCAACCCGTTGTGGCTTTGCTATAAGAAAACACACACTGATTTCTGGACAAAATGTTAAAAGTGCGGTATACCGGAAGTCAACGCTACATTTAGGTACAGAAAACCCAAACCATTTTGTACTTGTACAACCCCTTGCGATAAGTTTGTCTTGAATTTCGCACAAAGCTACACCAAGGCTATCTGCGCTAGCCGCACCTAATTTAGCAGTGTAGAACTAAAAGAAAAGCAGCTAGTCATCACCACCTACCGCCAAATCTTTGGCTACTCTTTTACCAATGAATAGTAGGATTGACCCTCACATTATAACGTCTCCCGGCTAAGACGACGAGCCAATTTGGTGTGACTAGGATTCGAACCTCGGATTACGTGTCGAGTGCTTTAACCACCTGGCCATGGCGGACCAACCTCAAAATGTACTTTATTGCGTTACTTCTTGGGTAGGCGTATAACTGGAATTCATTTCATTTTAATAGATAAACTCTGCCTAATACATTTAAAGGGAAAATAAACATGTTTCTGAAAATATTGAAAATTGTGTCCTCACAATAAACCTTCAACTCATTAGAAATATACATGTATATATTGTTTAACAACCACACGTAATAGTAATACTTATGTCATATTACCTTAAAAAATTACATCATTCGTTACCGACCCATCAGAGATTTCTTGAAGTTTAACTGTACATTCTTTATCGTCCGCCATTGCTGAATTATGACGACGTCTTTTTCATGTTACATCATGCTAATTCTTGTCGAAATAACTTATAAGCGTATATATATATATAACGGCAACGTTTAACCTTTTATTAACTTTAATAGGAAATCAGTGTATTGTGTAGTAGTTGGAGTGAATGACTTTAACGTCATTTTAATTTAATAAACCAACGTTTACACTTTCAGATGTGCGAGTACAGGAGAACCAAGTATTGGTGCATTTCGAAAAGTTGCATCGGAGGCTCATCTCTCTTTATATGAATGTGTTTTTTTATACATTAAAAACCACGGAATTCCTGAAAATCTGGTATGTTAAATAATCATTTTTGCAGTTCTACAACGCTTTTTGTATAAGTGACTGAACGTGAAATATTTCAAAGAGATTTTTTTATTCACTTATTTCCACAGCCACCTTTGGCTGTTGCTTTTTATTAGCAAACATCAGTTACTTTATCCAAGAAACCTAACGCAATGAGTTATTATCGATAGATACTTTGTTTCCAGTAGAGCTTAACAGTATATCAGTTTTCTACGTCCTTGTAAAAAGAAAAAAAAAAGTGATCTCTGTTGGCTTGTGAGATAAGTTACAAATGGAATTCAGTTATGTTAGATTAATGTCTCAAGTCAAAGGACATTTGCTCTTTTTGATCTACATTAATGATTTAGATAAAAGAATAGTCAATAAATTACTTAAATTTGTTATGATGTTAAGGTCTTTGGTGTTGCTGGCTGTGAAGAAGATGGTGCTGCTTTACAAAATAATGTAGATCATTTAGTGAGTTGTGCAAATACATGACAGATGGGTTTAATTATAATAAATGCAAGATAATATGTGTAGGTTATAATAATTTGAATTATAAATTGGATTGTAATAACCTTAACAGTGTTAACAAAGAAAGGAATTTTAGTGTAGTGCTTTATCATTTTCTTAAGCCATCCAAACAGGGTGGTGCTGTTAGTAGTAGGGCAAATAGAGACTTAGGTCGTATCAACAAAAATATTGAATACAGGCCTAAAGAAATTATAGTTTTATTGTAGACCACTGCTTAGACCACATTTGTAATATTGTGTTCGGTACGATCCCACTTATCTGCCTTGTCCAACGAATGGAATAGAACCCGTGATTTTAGCGTTGGAAATCTGAATACTTATTATTCCAGCAGGGAACATCATGACGGTCTATACACCTATTGCTTATTATAAGCATTTCGAAGACAATTTCTTTCAATATGCGGAGAAATATTAATATGATCTGACGTCTTGGAATAACTTTCAAAACATCCTATGCTACATTACTAGGCGGAATGTAGTAAGAAGTTAGACGTAAATTGAATAGAAGGGAGGTTACTTTTTTAACAACTCTTGAAGAAGCTCTTTTTCACGTGAAATGAGAGTTAGGCTTAACCTTTAAAAACAGTTGGAAGGATTCAG
Source organism: Tachypleus tridentatus (assembly GCF_004210375.1). Lineage (NCBI taxonomy): Eukaryota > Metazoa > Arthropoda > Merostomata > Xiphosura > Limulidae > Tachypleus > Tachypleus tridentatus. The sequence continues at coordinate 56,068,533 of NC_134826.1, read as the reverse complement.
TTTTGTTTCTGGTGAAATACGCTATAATTTTTTATAATTTATGACTGCGAATTTCGCAACATTTTGATATTGTTAGTAAGCAGGAAAAAACACATGATTACACATGATCAGTGGGCGCAAAAATTACAAAGTGTGCTACATTATAACATAAACGGGCCTCAGTGCTTACATCGACTTTTATTTTACCTTATGGGTTATCCCTAACTACCTTTTTTATTGGTAGAATAACTTCTTCAAACGTAACCATTTCGTATGTCTTAACAGAAATGGTTTTTATGGGTTTGTTTCCTTATCTACAACCAAGTTTGTGCTTTATTTTCACATATCATATCTTGTAGAATTTGTGAATTTCTTGTGCAAGTCTTGTAGTGCAGTAGAATTGCAGACTGGTTTTTTTATGTTTGTTTTGTTTTGTTTTCGAGATGCGTGTTATGTGAGAATCGCGTGTTAGATATCGCAGTAGTGAGAAAATTTTTCTCTGTATAACTAATAGAAGTTACTTCGATCTAAATTTTGTAAACGAGATGACTGGACAATTTATAGAAAAAAGGAGTAATAGACAGAAGATCTGTTTTCTTGTAAAATAGATATTAATTTTAGGCTTAGTTTATTTTTAACACAACTTTCTTTATTCAGTCGGTTGTTTTTGTTTTTTTTCTGCTGTATTCTGCATCGAGCGAAACGCGTCGCCAGCTATGAACAAAATAGACATAGTATGAGTGAAACATGTGACACTCTACTGAAAAACATTGAGAATTAAATAACCAATGTATTGTTGACATTAAAGTAAGCCTACGCTAAATTAAAAAAAAACTACCAATTTTTTTGTATGACGGAATTAATATTCACTAATTTGTGTTTTTTCAAGATATCTGATATACATCATAAATTCAGATTTCTCTCAAGTTGCCAAAAGATGTGAAACAGAAATATAGTCGAATTTATCCTCGTAATCGGAGGGTCGCAGTTTCGAATCCCGGTCGCGCCAAACATGCTCCCCTCCCAACCGTGAAGGAGTTTTAATGTGACGCTCAATCCCACTATTCGTTGGTAAAAGAGTAGCCCAAGAGTTGGCGGTAGGTGGTGATGACTAGCTGCCTTTTCTCTAGTCTTACACTGCTAAATTAGAGACGGCTAGTGCAGATAACCCTTGTGTACCTTTGCGCGAAATTTAAAAGAAACTATGCCCTCTATGGCCAAGCGTGTTAAGGCGTTCGAGGCGTAGCCCTCGAGAAGCTACAAAGCGGGTTTCATCAACCTTGGTGGATAGAAAAGAGATAGCTTATTTTATATCTTTGTGCTTATTTTTGCACATTTTTCCTAACAACAAGGTTAAGATAGTTCGTGACTTAGGTTTTACTGCACAAATCTTCGAAGTCAACTTGCATCATTGAAAACATAAAAAAAAAAAGCTTTCTCTACACCTTTGTCTCCATCCAGGTGTCAAGTATGAGATAAAAGATTCTTTCGTAATTACAAATGAAAACTCTTGTTTTCCATTTGAAGAACATACACCGAGATTGAAACAGGCAGATCTTGAATGTATTTCAGCCACTCTGACTTTAGCTAACCGTTTCTTGAAAGTTCTGGCAATAGCATTAGGTGAGTTAACTAATTCAGTTTCTGATCTTTGAGAAACATCCATTAAGTTTGTTGATGTTTTTGTTCTTTGTACATTTTAAATTATTTTAAAAACGTTCTTCTCAGATCTGGATCTGTGAATCCAATTTGTCATCGCACTGTTGGTCAACTTATAAACAAACAGTTACTTTAAGAGGCTTAGTGTTCATTATTTTGTTTTGTAGACCCCATCGGGCGAAGTCCTTGTAAGATTATCTATTGGCCTAAAGATGAGACATAACAAACACTTACTTATTCTCTTCTGTTGTGTCTCTGGTTAGATTAACGACAGGCATGTAAACTACTGACGTTGGAATTCGGACCTTCAACCTCGGTGTTTGCATTGCGCATTTGGCATTTTTAATTTAAAACGAAGAAAACCATATTTCTAGCCACGATTCTAGACCTGTGTTATATATATATGTTATTCACAGTAATAGTTACTCGTGAGTTGAATATTTAAGTACTCTAAGAATCGGTTTAACAGTGCTATTGTGATATACTTACTCTGGACGTTTGACAATGTAATATCTTATAGCTGAAGACTAAGTCACGAGAATGAATCCAGGCCACTCCAACAAAGTCTGGCTCTTGTTCCAGACTTGCTGTCCGTCTGGAGTAATCGATCATATCCATCAACAGTGAGTAGATAATGTTTATAGTTTATGTTCGGTAAGTTTATGCTCCCGACGATGGCGTCACAGTGGAGCTACTCCAGAACACGAGCCCAACGACTCCAATTTTTTCATATTATATTCATAAAAGATTTTATGGTATAATGAAGTATTAAGCTATTTACTTGAAAGTATAGTTTCTTTTGTGACAACCACAAATTTCATCCTACTTAATTAAATAATCAGATATATAATTTCTAATTTGCCTGTTTGTTTGTTTTGGAATTTCGTACAAAGCTACTCGAGGGCTATCTGTGCTAGCCGTCCCTAATTTAGTAGTGTAAGACTAGAGGGAAGGCAGCTAGTCATCATCACCCACCGCCAACTCTTGGGCTACTCTTTTACCAACGAATAGTGGGATATGACCGTCACATTATAACGCCCCACGGCTGGGAGGGCGAGCATGTTTGGCGCGACTCGGGCGCGAACCCGCGACCCACAGATTACGAATTGCACGCCTTAACGCGCTATACCATGCCGGGCCCAATTTGCTTGTTGTTGTTTTCTTTTGCATCTTTAATGTTATTTTTTATGAATGTAAACATACACAACTATTCAGAAAATAAGGCCATAATCAGACAGCTTGGCTTATAAAAGGCAAACAAGTAAAACTGGAATACAAACCACCTTATAGAAAAGGGAAAACGTCTTATTAAGACATGTATCTAATGATTTTGGGTCAACATAACAGTACGGATACACAGTCTATCAGATTCAAGCTCTATTTGTGTAAAAATAAGATAAATGATAATAGTAAGAGAGGATGTGGGTGCCTAAACCCACATCTATAGCTATCTTTCACCACATGAAGTCGTGTTTTTGGAAGTTGGTTGCTGTCAGTGAAACAAACTTAACAAAATGAAATCTGGTTGTAGGTTACTATAAAATAAATGAATTTCGCGATTTTATCCCCCCTTTACTTTTTCAGTCCTCAGGTTCCATAGCACTCTCTTACTGACAAGGTACGTTTTTACCAATCCACCACATTACCTATGCCATGGTTTCATTAATTCTTTGTCTCTTACTATATCAGTTTTTAGACATGTTAGCTGGTCTAATTAGCTGTATTAAAATAGCATCGAAAATAATAAATATTCTATTGGTTTTACCCAAACTCTCCTTTATTTATCAGTATAAAAGTTGTGTAATCTTTTAAAATAAATAAATAGCGATAATAGTAAGACTATTACATGTACAAATATCACTATACGGAACGTACAAACCTTATTTTATCCAACTAACCAAAAGTTAGCACTTGATTAAACTTTCGAGGTATCCTTAATTCATTCATTAGCAGTTTTATATTATAATTTTGTTTGTGATTTATGCAATTATTTGTAAATTACATCAATGAAAAAAATCATTTATAAAATTTCATGACTTGTGTTTCACTTAGTAAAATTATCAAACATTTAAAATAAGAATATCCGGTGATTCAGCGGCAAGTTTAGGACATTTAACATTCATAGTTCAATTCCTGAGGTCGCACAGTACAGACAGTTCTAAGTGTAAGTTTGAAATGAGAAAACACAGAAAAAGAAGTATATAGTAGATAACTGGAACTTTCAAGTCAAATACACTGAAGCAACAAATATGTTATGATACATGAGTTTATAACATCAAATTTTGTGTACAAGAACATCACAATATATACCAGTTAAGAAGAAGAAACTGTAGTTTTAATACATTAATAAATGAATAGTTGTGAATTTATTGTTTTGTACATATTTACTATCGTGTTGCAACACAGAGGTGACATATTATCACTTTTTCTTGTGCGAAATAAGCTTTTAAAAACATTATATTTGGACTGTTTTGACGCAAGACAATGTAATATGGTGTTCCTGCTCTATCCACTCCGGAAACAACATCTTAAACATTTATCAATTGAATTATATTAAGAAATTTGATACAATGCAAAAATGTTTTCCTACACGAGGAATATTTGTGCTATCTGTTTTTAACTTGGCAGTGAAAGAATAGAGGGAAGACAGCTATTCATCACCAACCACTCTTGGCCTGTACTTTTATCAACAAATATTCGGATTAACACTCACTAATAATGCCTCCACTTATGAAAGAACCTGCATGCTTGGTATGACGGGGTCAGTTCTTTTATGCATAGCAGGAAATCCAAATAATTTGATGGGTTATCACTTTTAAATGTATTTAATAAATAGAGATTAAGAAAAACAAAATATAGAATTTCTATATTCCTCTTAACTGATAAAAACTTTGAACGAAATCATAGAGAACAGTACTATGTTATTAATTTGTTCTTTTCATCATTCACCTTATCTCACATAAAAACTGTTTTTTTTCGCGGTTTTTATATACATTTACGTATTGCAACCCAATTTTCAAAACCCAGTTTTTCAGTGTCAAGAACATATTTAATAATGAAGATCAGTTGTGTCATAAAAGTCCTCAATTTTGGACAAATCAACTCGAAAGAACTTCATATATTCTCCCTATGGCTCTCTTCTTGATTGAGCTGTTGAAATACAAAGGTTAAGTAGTAGAAACAGATAGAGGGAAGAGAAATTTTAAAACGTAGCACAAAAGAGGTCATTCTACCAAGGAATATAACCCTGAAATGTGCAGATGACATTCAGCGTAAGTAAAATACCAATTGAAATAAATTTTCAAGAGGAAAAAAGAGAAAGAAATTTTACACAAACAGTAAAGTATTATATCTTTAACATGGTAATATAGTAGCCCAAGAGTGCGCGGGAGGTGGTGATGACTAGTTGCATTCCCCATAGTCTTCCACTGCTAAATTAGGGACGGCTATCGCAGATAAACATCGTGAAGCTTCGCGCGAAATTCAAACCAAACGACTCAAGCTTTAGTTAACTTTCGATATTATATAAGCACATAACATTTTTGAAAAAAAGGAGATTTAGTTTGTGGTTAGAATACATAACTCCTAAGCTGAGGATCATGTGTTCGAATCTTTTTCGCTAAAGATGCATTATATCATTATGTGTATGTGTGTGTATTTTCTTATTGCAAAGCCACATCGGACTATTTGCTGAGTCCACCGAGGGCAATAGTTATATCACTGTGGTAAGTTACACTATTTGTTGATAAAAGAGTAGCCCAAGAGTTGGCTGTGTGTGGTGTGGGTCCTTGTTGTAGTCATGGAAAGACTAAATAAAGAAAGTTAACTGTTAAATTGTTGTAAACTTCACTTGAACGCTTGGATGCTACTATAATTTGTTGTGGACTTGAACACTTGTATACCTCTCTAAATTGCTGTGGTCATAACTTGAAGACTTGTATAAAGCTGTAAATTGTTGAGGAATTTACTTGAATTTGTATGCTGCTATAAACTGTTGTAATCTTTACTTGAATACTTGTGAAATGTGATTTATTTGGGACATTGCTTGACTACTTGTACACTGCTGTAAATTGTTAAGTCTTTACTTGAACACTTGTATGCTTCTCTAAATTGTTGTGGACTTTACTTGAACACTTGTACGTTGCTGTAACTTCTTGTAGTCTTTACTTAAAAACGTGTACACTCCTGTAAATTATTCTGGTCTTTACATAACACTAGTACACTGCTGTAAATTGTTATGTCTTTACTTAAATATTACAATGCTGCTGAAAATATTTTTGGACATTACTTGAACACTTATACACAGCTGAATGTTGTTGTAGTCTTCACTTGAAGATTAGTAATGTTCTGTAAATTCTGGAGGTCTTTATTTCAACTCTAGTATGCTGTTATAACTTTTGTGGACTTCATTTGAACACTTATACGCTGCTGTCAAGTGTTGAGGACTTTACTTGAATACTTGTACCCTGCTCTAAATTTTTGTTCACTCTACCTTGAACTTCTCTACAGTGCTTTAAGGTGTTGTGGACTTTACTTGATCTCTAGTACACTGTTGTAAATTGTTGTGTCTTTACTTGAACACTTGTATGCTGCTTTAAATTGTTGTGGAAGATACTTGAACACTGATATGTTGTTGTATGTTGTGTGGTCTTTATTTTAACACTAGTACACTGCTGTAAATTGTTGTGTCTCTAGTTTAAGAGCAAAATGCTTCTGGAAATTGGTGTTGTCTCTTTTTGAACACTGGTATGTTGATTAAAATTGTTTTGGACTTTACTTGAACACTTATATGCTGATCTAAATTATTGAGGACTTTAGTTGACCACTTGTACTCTGCTGTAAATTGTTGTGGTGTTTACTTGATATGTAGAGGACACGATAGCGGAATTCACATCTAGAGAACACACATTTAATTTTTTCAATCACATCAACTCTATACACCCCAACACTAACTTCACATGTGAATAGAAAGAAAGTGATCAAATATCATTTCTTAACCTCAAAATTACAAAAATCGATACACAATTTAAAACAAAAATCCACCGAACAATCACCCAAACTGGTCTCTACATTCCTTCGGACTCAGCACATGAAACAAAACCAATACTCAACATACTAAGAAACCAAATAAATACAGCTGTAAAACTGTGCTCACCAGATAAAATTAACGACGAATTAGACAAAATAAAACAATACTTTATCAACATCAATAAGTTTCCTCCACAAACCGTAGAAAACATTATACGCACACACCTAGACAGAAAGCAAAATCAACTAACAAAAGTAAATATACCCAACGATTTAAAAAAATCACGAAACCATATACGACTGCATACCATATATTACCGACATCAGCTGAAAATAACCAACATTTGCCAAAAACTAGTACCAAAATATGACATTCCAGTTAATACTAAATTTATTCAAGAACTTCGCACAAAACTTAGGTCTATTTATGTAAAAACGGCTCGTTTGGGTTGAGAAATTTTTTGGTAGAAGAGCGAACAATGTTTCGACCTTCTTCGGTCATCGTCAGGTTCAACCCAAACGAGCCGTTTTTACATAAATATTTTCTCTACAAGTGGGTTTTCTCGACATCACTGAAAACTTAGGTCTATACTATGTAAAAACTACAATGACAAACACAACACCAACATTATATATAAAATACAATGTGATAACTGCCACGACTTTTATATTGGAGATACAAGTAGAAAAATGGAAACCAGATTCAAAGAACACAAAAAGTCATTTTCCTACGTTTTCGAACACTGCAAATCAAATAAACACAACATAACCATAGACAACACTCAAATACTACATAAAGAAACAAACATAAACAAACACAAAATTAAATAAGTCTTACTTATACAAGAACTCAAGCCCAAAATAAACCAATACAAAGGAACACCTTTATACCTATATTAATAAATATAATCAAACATCTAAGCACGCCCTCTACATTCCTACACTCAATTACACAATCGCCGTCAAACATGTGGTCAGCTACTGATAAGTAACCCGTTGTTTCTTTGTGAACCTGACGATGACCAAAGAAGGTTGAAACGTTGTTTGTTCCTCTATTAGTGCCTTTTCTACTCATACCTTCCGTTTTTAAATATATATTTTTCTCTACAAGTAGATTTTATCGTCATCACTGATGATTAGGAAGGAATTTACCAGTTTTTATGATTGCTGCCTGTCTTATATTGAGCTGTTTTGGTGGTGGGGAATACTTTGTTTAGATAAAAAAGCGTTTCGTGTAGCCCTGATATAGAAGCAGCAGCTGAAAAATTAGTGAAACACTTGGAAATGCTGCAATCAATGTTGATGATCTATTTGATGAAGTTGTTTTTGCTAAATCCTTCTGGTTATCAAAATGTGACGAGTGGAAAGCATATGAAATAAGATGTGAAAAACAAAAAGGGTAGGAACACATTTATATATTAATAAATATATCTAACAAATAAGCACGCCCTTTACATTCCTACACAAAATTACACAACCGCCTTCAAACATGTGGTCAGCTACCGGTTAGTAACCCTTTCATTCTTTGTGAACCTGACGATGACCGAAGAAGGTCGAAACATTGTTCGCTTCTCTACTAGTGCTTTCTCTACTCATACCAGTTGTTTCTAAATATATAATTTTCTCTACAAGTGGGTTTTCTCGTAATCACGGTAGTTAGCCCAAACTTATTTATCACGTACGTGGGTAATTTGCCACTATCGGACCTAAACATAGATTTTGCGTCATAATATGCTTACGATGTAGCGGTCTGGAAAAGCTCCTACACTCGTTCATTAGCAGCAACAAACCTTCAACCAGTCCTAAACAACTTAGAGGAATACTGTCAAAAACATAGAAAACAATAAACATACCAAAATACCAAGTAATACTATTCAGAAGATTAAGTAAACTAAAAAAAGAGATTCAACTGAGTTATACATGAACGGAATACTTTTACAGACTGCTACCTCGGCAAAATTTTTGGCTTAACCTACAATACCAGATGACAGTACACCAGTGACAACAATCTCGAAACGAGAAAATTATGCAAGAAGTAGGTCAATCCCACTATTCATTGTTAAAAGAGTAGCCAAAGAGTTGGCGATCGGTGGTGATGACTAGCTGCCTTCCCTCTAGTCCTACACTGATAAATTAGTGATGACTAGCACAGATAACGCTCGTGTAGCTTTCCGCGAATTTAAAACAAAAAACATTCATAACAGAAATATGAAGCAACTTTTAAAAATTCATTCTCACTTCCGTCGGGAAAAGGTTTCACGGGCTTGAAATAATATTTTATTTAAAAAAAAAAACTTAAAACAGAAAGAATTTTCATCCATTGAGCTTTTCTTTGTTGTATTGCTGCTGTCAAATATGGAAGAGCAAAATGACTTCACATGATACGATATGCAGAGCCCACCTTTTGTGAAATATATGAAGATAAGGTGATTCTTTAACAATTGGAAAGTATTTTGACGCTGAACAGAACAAAATATCTGAGCTTACCTGAATTCTACGTTGATAAAAACTGTACAAAAACAAATCTCATAATATTTATTTTATCTGCAAATATAGAAGGAGGTAAGAAAGAAACTTGATGTTGCTATCTGTATTGATAAACGTTGTCCATCTGTCTACCTGTGTGGTACTTACTGCCTAAACCAATATTTACAGTACTTGCTACTGGGGGGGGGAAGGGGAGGACTGCGATTAGTGAATTGAGAGTCAAATTGAAACTAACCTATCGTGTTTCTAATGTGCATAATTTTTTGTGTTTGTATGCTTGTGGTTAAACACAAAACTACAAAGTTGAATATCTTTTGTTGTTATTTTCCATCGCAAATATTGAAACCTGGTTTCTAGCATTATAAGTCAATAGACTTACCGCTGTTTCGCTTCATGTGGATATTTTGTCTGTTTTCAGGTAGCGCAAGCTACATAATTGACTGTCTCTGCTGTCCTCACCACGAGCATCGAAACGCGGTTTTTAGCGTTATTAATCCTACAACTTACTGTTGTGCCGCTAGGGGCTTCATGTCGATACCGTAGAGATTTCATAAGCACGTCACATCTTTGAATATGTTTGTTGAAAAAAAAAACGGAAATAGAAATATAAGCCTTATATTTACGCGGATAAAGTCAAGAAGAATCAGTATAAAATGTAATGTTTTTTTCTTATTATTTATTTATTATTATTACCATTAAAGGTTCCATTGTATGTCTTTCTCTTTCACAGTTTTTAACAGCCGTTATTAGATCTAAAAAGATTTTTAAGTAAAGTATAGTTTCTTCCTCTGCTCTCGTCTATTGAATGGTTATTATTGCGGCTGATGTGGTTGTTAGGGCTTTCAACTAAAATCTGGTATTAAGGTCTAAAAGAAAAACAACTAAATTGTTTATAGCTTGACCCATGATACATGAACTACTGTTCCGTTGAAGTGGTACGGTGTACGAATACGTCAATAGATTGGATTCGTTTCACTGATATGCTACACCAGTGTCAGTAAATAAAACCACAACCATATCAACTTACACAGAAGTAGACGCACCTCAAACGAGAAGCAAAGTCGATCATTTTTTTCTCATGGTTTCGAAAAGTTCAGAGCTTTCGACTTGTATTGATTCTCACGTTATATTGATTTCACTACCCGTATAACCTCACCATGTTATTTCTTCTTTTTTTATTTTAATTATCACCACAACAAAAGATGAAAAGTAATTTTAGATACCATGCCGATATAATATTAATTACTACGTGGCCTTTTACGCATGTCTTCGCATGTGAAAACGTAAATGACATTGCACAGTAAACAATATTTACAAAATGTTTTTTAACGTAATCTTTAGGGACATGAAGTAAGCTATTGGTATATTTCTGTTGTTTCATTTTCAGAGCCAAACTTAACCTATTAAATTGAAAAAAAAAAGTTGGCCATTATAATATATATATTTATCAAGATTTTTTTTAACTCACTCAAATTTACTGTTTTCAAAATATTTTAATTTAACCCATTCCACAAGGCAACCACCCTGTTAGAAAAATAAAACTGTCTTCAGCTAAGACAAGGTCTACTTTGTCTAAATCTATATTTGTATCACCTAGTTCTATAATTATCGATGTTAGGTACGAAAAATTTGATTCATCAACATCATCAGTTCCAATCTTAAACATTTCATTCAGATCCTCTCCAACCCTAATTTTAACCTCTACTCGAATCCGGCATGGCAGGGTGGATAAAGCACATGACAAGTAATTCGATGGTCGCGGGTTCGAATCCTCGTCACACAAAACATTCTCGCTCTTTCAGTCGTTGGTGCGTTATAATATGACTATCAATCCCACTATTCATTTATAAAAGAGTAGCCCAAGAGTTGGCGGTGGGCGGTATGACTAGCTGCCTTCCCTCTACATTTACAAAACTAAATACGGGACGGCTAGCGCCGATAGCCCTCGTGTAGCTTTGCGTGAAATCCAAAACAAACTAACCTCTACTCACATGCCAACCCCTTCATTCCAAGTACCATTTTATTAACCCTCTTCTGAACCATTTCCAGCAATTCAATGTCTTTCCTAAGGTAATGAGCCTAAGACTGAAGGCAATACTTCAAATGTGACCTAATAAATCATCTTTATAATAAAATTATAACTTGTTTAGACTTGTATTCAACATTGCTTTATATACAACCTAAAATCATATTTATCCTTCCACGAGCAACAGCACATTGCTTAGAAAAGACTGATGAACCATAGTACACAGACCCTTTTTTTTATAACACTGTTAAGGTTATTTCCATCCAAATTATACTTATAATTAAAGTATTAAAATCCACATAGAACATTTTGCATTTATCATTATTAAAACCCATATATCATTTATTTCTAAAACTCACTAAATGATCTAAATCCTTTTGTAGATGAGCAGAATCCTCTTCACAGCCAGCAACACGAAAGAAGTTAACATCATAATAAATTCAAGTAATTTATTTGCCATTCCTTCATTTATTTTACTGGTTTAAATAAAAAACAACAGTGATCCCAACACTGACCCCTGAGATACACCACTTTTGATATTAATTTAGTTTGAGTAAACACCATTTATAACAACCCTCTGTTTTCATCCATCAAGCCACTCTACTATCTAAACTGTACTCTACCCACCAGAGGTATCGAAACCGAGATTTTAGCGTTATAAGTCCTCGGACATACTGCTGTGCCACAAGCGGACTCTACTAAACTTCGTTTGTTTGTTGTTCAAATTTCGCGCAAAGCTACACGAGGGCTATCTACGCTAACCGTCCCTACTTTTGCAGTGTAAGACCAGAGGGAAGACAGCTAGCCATCACCACCCACTGCCAACTCTTGGGCTACTCTTTTACCAACGAATAGTGGGATTGACGGCTTAAAGAGCGAAAATGTTTAGTGCAACGGGAATTCGAACCCGCACTCTTCTTATTACAAAGCCAACGCCTTAACCCAATTGGCCATGCCGGGTCCCCTACTGTACTAATACCACAAGTCCAGCTTTCTAACCTACACATCCTTACATTTTAATTTAAGCCTAGATTTAGCCCTAGTGATCTATTCAAAATTTCATATTCACAGTTATTTTTTTGGCCATTTTCTTTAAATCATTTTATCAACCCTTTGAACTTATCAATGAGTTCCTCTGACTCACTCTTCCCTGTATAGTTAACCATTATGTGTACAACCATGACTCCAAGTATTGTGAATAAACTTTTGAGAACCTTTCGAAGAGCCATCATCTTCGAAATATCAAATTATTTATATGTTTAATTTCGATATTTTAGCAGCTTTTACACTAATCTTTAGTCACTCTAGTTTAAAACAATACACCAAATATATAATTTTGTTACGAAAGTTGAAATATATACATATAAAGATTTATATCCAAGTAAACATGTTAAAAAAAGTTAATATTTAGCATGATTTATATAAACCCATTTAGATGTGTCTAAACAATCCCATATATTAACTTTGCTGCTTTATAACTGTGGAATTTACGTCTTCTACCCGTTTTATTTTGACGTCTCCATAAAATCTAAACACAAACTAAATTGTTGCTTGAGATAAACCGTTTGAATACCACTATACATATTAAATATTGCTATAACAGCTGATCGTATCAACAAAATACTGTGGATTCTATTTATTTTGTAAATTAAACCAACAACTTTTACAAACTTTTAGATGAATAAGTCTTATTTGCACTGTTATTCTCGTCACAGCAATACAATAACTCTGATCTTTGGATTGACCAATTACGACAGTGCTCTTGTGCGATATGATCTAGAATTGATACATATCGTATCATTTGGAAGGAAATCAAATCACGAGGAATGCGACGAAATTAAACATTTTACTGCCCTCTAACTTGAGAGACTGTTACTAGAGATAAGTCAATCACCTATTTAAGGCAGTTACAATCGACTATTTAGAGATTAAATTGATATACAGCCTTAATACTGTAATACTGGCCACTAAACAACCCGATTGTAACACAGTCTAGAGATTAGCAAAAGGTTCGAATTGGAAAAACGTGTTTGTTAACCATGGAAAAAATTCCTATTATTGATGTTCAAGAAATCAGGAAGTGAACGATTTATTTGTAATTATCTTCTAATATTAACGAATGTGTCATATTACATTCACAATAAATTATATTATTAGTTACGGGTCTGGGAGAGAGTTTTTCTAAGAAATGCGTATAACGCTCTTTCAATTATTCATTCTCTGTTGTTCGTCATTACTAAGTGATTTCGACGTCCTTTGTCGAAATTGTGTACTTTCGTATACCAAAGTCACATTAGACTACATGCTGAGTCCATAGAAGGGAATCGAACCCCTAATTTTAGCGTTGCAAATCAGTAGACTTACCGCTGTACCCTTAGTTACAAAAACTATGAAACTCAGTATATTTTATGGCCTTTGAAGTTAACGATTTTTTCCATCATTTTAATTTAGCAAATCAATGTTTACACTTTCAGGCGTGCAGGTTCAAGGAGAACCAAGTAATGATGTATTTTGATGATGAAGAGTTGCATCAGAAGTTCATCGGGCTGTGTTTGAATATGGTTTTTTATACATTAAAAACTACGGGATTCCTGAAAATCTGGTATGTTGTAAAATATTTTTCTCACCGTAAAACACTTTTTGTCCAATCGAATAAACTTTAAAATAGTGTTTATTATTATTATTATTAACAAAGTTTCGATATTGTTTTTGATGTGAAAAAAATTTAAATAATTTAGTCAGTGAATATAAGACAACAAATTATTAGACGAAATGTCCATCCTTTGTTTGCATTAATTCCTGTTCTCGCTTCATCTGAAGACGCAATTTCCAATCTTTCATTAACAAACCGGGGCAAACGATTATAGATGTAGAACAAGTGTCAACTTACATAACAAAGATTTTTTTCAGCAATAAGCGAGTAAACTTGGGGATAACTACGTCCAAATAATGAATTTCTTAACCAATTTGGAACAAATGGTGTATTCGCGGTAAACTTCGCCCCATACTTTCAGCTAGTTTCTATAGTTTTGATGTTTGGTTAGTTCTTTGTGGTTCCTTTGATTTGTTTTGGTTGAACACACGTCCTTAAGGCATTGTATCTTTGTTATATTAATATTCGCTGTAGCTATCACAGTTTCCTCTTTTCAGTATCAATTATAAATACTCTTTTTTTTACATATATATTTGATTTAAATGATCATGTGTGACATATCCTATCAAGAAACACCTGCTTTTCTGTGTTAATAATTGCTCGTTTAAGTCTTTCAAATAATCTAGACTGTCACTATGAGAAGTTCATGTTTAACAACTTCAGGAATTGAGGTAATGCATTTGGTAGCAGACGTACTTTGGTGTTAGCCCTAGAATTTACCAATTCGTTTTTTCCTATGGTTTATATTGGTTGATGGTGACATAATAAAAATCAACATGTTCAGGGACATGATTTGAACTTGGAGTCCACCTTAATTCGAGAAAAATAATTAAGATACAAACATTTTACATCAAATACGGGCACTCTTTGTACCTGACAGAAAAAACGTTCAATTTGTCCACTCCACAATTATTGCTAAACTAAAGACTTCAATACAATAGAATAATTAAAAATAACTTATCTACTATTTCCTTCCAAACTGGCGTGTTCTGTAACCCTATCCTTCCATTCGCAATATTAGCATAATTTTCTGCAGTAAAGCTAGTAAATGAACATGGTTTAGATTTTGGGCATGTTAATAACGTAGAAGCACACATTGACATGGGACGAACTTTTAATAACTTTTATTATTTCTTACAGTACTTGTATATTATAGCTCATTTTTAGTATTTCAATAAATATTTCTCGAATGTTTGTGAAATAAAACATAAAAATATTTAATCTCAATAATTAAAGGGGAGATATCATTTACTTTGTAATTGTGACAAGTGTTAATGGACATCAGGAAATTTCTCATTTGAAGTGTGTGTGTGTGTTTTGATTAATTGTATTTGACGTAACATATTAGTATTAGGCTTACTATAGGTTTCAGAAAACAATTCGATATTCTGTCCTTTAGAAGTTTTCAAAAATTGTATGTAACAGAATTTCAAACTATTGTGTCCGTAATATTCTGTATTTAATGACATACTTAGTGCTGTTGGAATACCTTACACTTTTCCTTTTATTGGAAAATCCTAAAAATACCAAATAGAAATACAATACAGTTAAAACGTAAGAAACCTATATAATAACAGCTTATCACAAACATAACTAAATACAATTATGCTTGTTAAGCTTAAATATTCACACCATAACAATTGTAAGAATGGTTTGGTTAGAAATATATTGTTTGGAGGTGTCGAGGTTGTGTGACTATCCAAATAATTTCTTATCAATGTTTTCATGTTCTAATGTAACAGTCTCTGATGCACCGAACAACTGCACTAAAATAGAAGATGAAATAAATGTTTACTTTAATGTTGTATTTTAATATTTACGATAGATTCAGATAACTTTAACTGGCATTTTAGGTATTTGGTTAGATGTATCTGTCACAACGCACCCTAATGCAAAGTGTGTACTCAATTGGCTCATTGCGTTTTATCGATTTGTATAGGTTTAATAATATTTTGATGTTTGCGTGTGTGAAAGTTTAGACCTCCACTTTTATTGTGTGCTTAACACAAAACTGACATTGGTTGATTTGTGTTTTCAAAGATATCCGATATACATAAGAAATTCAAGGAGTTTCTTAAGTTGCCAAAAGAAGTAAAACAGAAATTTCCCTGTTATTATAGACGGTTATGTTAATGGAGAGAATGAACAGTAAGTTCACTAAATAATGACAAGATTAGTCTACATTTGTGATGGGAAATAGTTTCGTAGGCTTGATTATTAGAAGAAATTAATATGCGAACAATGAGTTAAAACATATATATAGGTGTAAAAAGAGGTGAAATTTTTCTGGTACTTGATATTGGTTCGTTTTAGAGTTCGAGTTAAAATGTATTATAATGACCCTACGATTGTAAAGAAAACATATCTGGTGTCAGGGTTCGATCCCGCGACCCGCAAATCACAAATCGAGCGTCCTAGCCATGCTGTTAGTGTACGGAAATTGGGATTTGGTTGCAAGAGTCAGTTTAAGGCCATTTGTGCTGATATGTGTTCACATTTATAAAAAAAACGACTTAAGATTATAAGAATGTTAGCAACCTACTTCCTCTCCCAAGGAATCAACGATAAGCCTCAAAGCTTATAACGCTAAAAATCGAATTTTATACCTCAGGTGGTCACAACTCGAACAGCATATTGTGTAGCTCTCTGCTTAACAAGGAAATACTAACATAACATCAGCGTAACGTATTTAATTTGACAATACTCAAAGATCCGTTGAGAAAGAAAATTTATGTTGAAATTAAGCCCAAAGCTACCCAATGGGTCATCTGTGCTATGCCTACCACGAATATCGAAATCCGGTTTCTAGCGGTGTAAATTCGCACGCATACCGATGTGCCACTGTGGTGGGAGGTGCAAAAGAAACCAACAACAATAGATAATACTTTATACTCTCGAAGTTTTAAGTCTTAAAAATAACAGAAATTCAGCAGGTAATTTTAGCTTTACGTCAACACAAAGGTACAACATGCACTTGTTTCACACTCTAACCTCTATACGTCTATTTCGGTCCTTTGGAATAATTCTCTTCTCATTTTTGTAGAAAAAAATTGGTCGTTTTCACACAACTGAAGTGCCATCAACCACAAACTGTTCTAATAATTAACTCTGCCTCGTCATTTTTTTTCAGCGTGAAACAAAAAATTACATTTTCTCTATTAACCCCATTACAAAATAAAACATTAAAAATTTACTACAAGGTACTACTAAAATTCGAGGTTAAATTCAACGCGGTAAATAATGTGCAGATGGGAATAAAACAATAAGAACAGCCTGATAGATAATATGTATCGTGTTCTGCGCGTGAGATAAGAAATACAGATTTATTTTATATTAATACCATTACGAAACTGTTATAAGTTGCGCATGAGGTTCTTATACAATAGAAGGTTCATCTTTAGGTCCCCAGTCTTGACGAATCATTTTCATGTAAATAAATAGATATTTAACATGTAGCTTGTTGGCATTTAACCCTTTCTACCTGTTTACCACTTTATACCATTTTCTTCTCAATTCATTATTATTATATCATTATCTTAATGTCTGTGTGCAAAGAATAATACTTACAAGAGATATATTGTTGAATAAATCTAAATTATATAAACATAGATCATCTGTACGTCACTAACTTTATAGGTAAACACAGATCATCTGTACCTCACTTACTTTATATATAAACAAAGCTCATCTTACGTCACTAACTTCGTAGATAAACATGGATAATCTGTACGTCACTAATTTCATAAAAAAAACATCGATCATCGGTACGTCACCAATTTTAGAGGTAAACGTAGATTATCTGCACGCCACTAACTTCATAAGTAAACATAGATCATCTGTACGCCACTAACTTCATAAGTAAACATAGATAATCTGTACGCCACTAACTTCATAAGTAAACATAGATCATCTGTACGTCACCAACTTTAGAGGTAAACGTAGATTATTTGTACGGCACTAACTTTACAGGTAGACGTAGATTATCTTATGTCACTATATTAATAGATAAACACAAATCATCTGTACATCACTAACTTTACAGGTAAAAATAGATAATCTATCGCCACTTACTTTACAGGTAAACATAGATATTCCGTACGTCACTAACTTAACAAGTAAATATAGATCGTCTGTACATCATTTTATAGGGTTTGTTTTCAGAGGATTCTCTAATAACAGCTATGGAATGTTTGAATATGAATACAAAACTTCTCACACTCAAAACTAACTTATATCCACAAAATTGGAGTGACCCTGCCCTTCACACCCAGTGGTTTAACAGTAATTCCGAGGATTTAAAACGCTAAAAACAGAGATTCGATATACGTGCTGATGTCGTTACAGCAGAGTTAACTATTTGAGTAGCTTTGTGCTTAATAACAAACAGTTTTGATATAGAGATTTTCCAATAGAAAGACGTAAATAGTTTCAGATTATTTCTCGTTTTTGATTTTAAAATATTCTCTCGATCTGAATCCATAGACTATTTCTTGCCTTTCTCAGAATTATAACAATTTCTATTTATTAGTAATATTCGAACAGAAGTCTGGTGTGATTAATATTTTTATATCTAGAAGAATATTATCAAATTTCTTGCTTTTAAAATCCACATTTCTTACTAATATTACGATTCCTCTTAAATACAGATAATTTCCAGTAATCCAAGTAAAACTCATTTTTAGATGTTTAAGTGTATTTATTTCCATTCCTATAGCCAGTTTTCAGCTTAATTCAAAGTTAATCCATAACTTAACTTGTGTGTTTATGAAAACAAAGAAAACTCTTGTAGATTAGTGTAATTTCTGTACAACTTAGCCTTCATCCAGATGTCGACCATGAAATCAAAGATGCTATTGCAGTGACAAATGAAAATTCTTATTTTCCACCTAAAGAACAACATCTGGATTGAAATAGATATGTCTTGAATGTATTTCAGCGATTCTGACTTTATCTAACCGTTTCCTGAAGGTTCTGGCAATAGCTTTAGGTGAGTTACGTACATTTTAAAAGCATTCTTCTGGGGATCCAACTTGACATCGTACTCTATTAAAACTTGCCCACATTCTAGTTTTTTTTCTTTTTCTCTTCGGTAATTATAATTATATGCAACAAAATATTTTAAAAGATTAGAACAAAAGAATTAAGTACATTTTATTACTAATAGTTCCCTATTTGGACATTTCTTACACATTAAATACAGGTGTACAGAAAGATTTCTTCTTGAAGCGTCACACATACCAAGAAGATAAAAATGGACCCTTCTGAATGTTGTATTATCCTCCTGTGGGAGATATCAAACATCCTAATGTTGCTCGTTTTGGAGAACATACAGATTTTGGAACGATAACGTTCTTGTTCTAAGACGATTCTGGGGGAATGGAGGTGAGGATATTGAGAAAAATTATACAAAATAAACATTTGTATTATGATTTTATAGATTTTGTTTCTTTTATATTGAAGTTCATGAATCATGTTAAACCAAAGTAGTTTTACTTAATATTACATTCTTAATTTAAAATGCAGGTCAGGTTAAGGTCACTCTATAAGAAATGGTCCACACTTATCGAAATTTCATCCAGTTAAACTTTTCAAAGTGTATCAAAACGACCCAACTGAAAATATCCAAACTATGATATTAAATATTCCTTAGAATCAGTTAGACAAAAATAATTAACGTTTTTTAAAACATAACTTAAATCCAACGTACTTTTTCTTGAAACATATTACCCAAAAAGCTTAGAATTAATTACTTTTCCTTGCTAATCCACCAGGGAAAGTCACTGTAAGGATATCTTCAGGCACAAAAGTGGAAAAAGACAATAAACCCGACAGTAATAGCCACTTATAACAAGCACACTTACTTCTGCTCTGCTGTGCCCCTCCGCTGTATCAGAGACTGGGTTATGGGCTTTAAACGCTGAAATTCAAAGTTATAGTTACTAGTGGGTTGAATATTTAAGTCGTGACACAGGTGTCCTTAACGTTTAAATCTTTTACTATCTCCTAGCTGAAAACTAAGTCAGGAGAATGGATCCAGGCAACTCCAATAAAGGGCACTGTTATTCTTCTTTTTGCAGACTTGATGTCCATCTGAAGCAATGGACTATATCTAGCAACAGTGAGTAGATAATGTTCGGTAATCTTTTTTTAGTAAAATATCAAGCACCAGAAAAATGTGCAATCTCTGACTGAGGCATATTTCTATTAATTTTTTTCGTTGTGCGACTTTTAAATGTGTTTTGGAAATTCTCGTCCATATTTTATTACTTTGTGATTTAAGAATTTTTTTTTCAATAAAACATGTTTTCAGCTAATATGCTATCAATGGATAAAAGTCAACGTTTTAAACTCCGTTTTCATTAAAACCAATATGTTAACAACCTGTGAACGACGTAATCAACATGTATTGAAAGAGCGCGTTCTCTGTACAAATTAATTACTGTTAGACATATTGGTTAAATGGTGTTATAATGTGACGGTCAATCTCACAATTCGTTGGTAAAAGAATAGTTCAAGAATTGGCAGTGGGTGGTGATGACTAGCTACCTTACCTCTAGTCTTACACTGCTGAATTAGGGTCTTGTTCATTTATTTTATGTGACGATTTTCATAGTTGGACATATTGTCTAATTAGCTCTATTAACATAGCATCACAAATAACAGAAATGCTACTATCTTTAACCACACTTTATTTTAAATATCAGTACCAAAGTTCTGCAATCTTTATAAATATGCATTTAAACACTCACAAAACTATATAACTAGACAATAAATTTTGGACGTCGTGGTTCGTTAGATTACAACACTTAAACCCATAATAATATATAACTTATAAATACATATCAGTACCAAAGTTCTAAAATTTTTATAAACGTGTAGTTAAAGACCTACAAAACTATATAACTAGAAAATATTTTTGGACGTCGTGGTTGGTTAGATTACGGCACTTAAACCCATAATTATACAAAACTCAAATATATTGTCTTATTGAACTAACTGCTGAACTTCTTTTAGCACTTGGACTAACTTTAATTCTTTTATTGGTAGTCTTAGATTTCATATTACAATTTTGTGTAAGACTTAGAAGTAATTTCTTCGTATACAGCAATGAAATAAAATCAGTTATGGATTTTCAATGCTTGTATTTTGTGTGTGTCCTAAAATTTACAGCTAAAAAAAAATATATCCAGTTACTACCGGTGACAAAGCAACAAGCTTTAGGCCTTAACAATAATTATAATTGTAATTAAGCATAAAGGTATACAATGGGCTACCTGTGTTCTGCCCACCCTGAGTATCAAAACCCACTTTCTACTGTCGTATGTCCACAGATATACAGCTGTGCCACTAAGGAGCCTTTTAAATGTATATAATAAAGGTCTGAAACAGTAGTGTTGTATACTAATAAGATGGTTCTGAAACCTTACAGACATGAATAATGAGAAAAACATGTATCTTATATCTTTTATGAGATAACAGAAAAATATAAAAACTGTATTTTTAGAACGCACTCTATACGAGATCTGTTCAAATATGATCTCAAAACTTAATTCTAACACTGGCTTACGTAAATACTTGAATTTTTCATAATTTTAGTTACATTTTCTCATACAAAGTATTGTACACTTGCTGTAGTTTATTAAATCTTCTTTCTACAATTAACCTAAAAACGATCAGGTTAGGTGGTCAGCTAGGTGTCAGTATTCTCTGGTTAGGTGGTCGGTTGTGTGTCAATATTTTCTAGTTAGGTGGTTGGTTGTGTGTCAGTACTGTTTCGTTAGGTGGTCAGCTGGGTATCAGTATTTTCTGGTTAGGTGGTAGGTTAGGCGTCGATATTTTCCATAAACTATTTTGTAGTTGCGAAAGTAAATCATTGTTTTTAATAACGTTTCTTAGTTCTTTGGTGATGATTCTTTCGAGAGGTTTGTCTGTTGTATTGGGTAAACCTACTGGTTTGTAGTTTATTGAGTATTGTGGTATTTCGTTTTCATAGTATGTGTCCAGATCGTGAGATTAGTATGAGATCCTGACTAGATGGTGAAGTTGTTTTACTGACTTTTTTTGAGACATATATTTGGAATGTTAACTTCAACGAAGAGATGTTTTTTAGTGTTTTGTTCTTGAGTGAAATGTCATATGTTTTAAATTCTTTAGGATCGGACGTTAATTTATTTCTCTCAATGCATCTAAACTACCTTCAGAATACATATTGTTCTTGCAAATGACCAATGAGAAAAACTCACCGGCATTTGGAAATATAACATCTTGGACACTGTCTGGGTAGAATTTTCGGCGATCGATCAGAAACAATGAATTTTCTTGGGGCTCTTTTCCAATATCCTTCCTAATGTGTGGCATTGAATTTATATGTCTTAACTCTAAACATTGAATTTACCCTGAAGAGTTATTCAAGCCACAGTATACCTGGAGGAACGTAGACTGCGTAGAATCAAGATAAATTGGAGCAGATATTTCAATGAATGTAAAGGAAAGAAAGTTTCCTCCATCACATTTTATATAGTAATTCTAAAATATTATAAACAAAGATTGGGATAAAGAGGGTTTATTTAATTCGGGAACATATCTGACTTATTCAAGCCAAAATACTTCCCATGTGTGTGCGTGCGTCCTCCAAACGCAGGATCAAGAAAGACGAAGTGCAAAACAATGAAATAATACTTTAACCTTTCGAACTACAAAAAGGTGAAATTTTGCGCATGATCTCAGTGCTAATTACTGTTCCAAAATTGGAAATTATAAAAAAAAAGTATACGTGAGAAATATTCACTGTAGAAATATTCATTGTCTTAAAGTGATGTGTTAATACTGACGAAATTACTAATGCAATAAAGCGCATAAGAATTAAGATGTTGTGAAACTTACGACTTTGATACTCAGTCTTATATTTATTAATATCTAAAATATTTTGTTCATAGTTTGTTTTGAATTTTGCGCAAGGATACTCTAGGGCTCTCTGCGCTAACCGCCACTAATGTAGCAGTGAAAGAATAAAGGAAAGGCAGCAAGTTATCACCAACCACCGCCAACTCTTGGGCTCATATATAACGCGTTTACGGCTGAAAGGACGAGCATGTTTGGTGCGACCGAGAATCGAACCCGCGACTCTCGGATTGCAAGTCGAACGCCTTAAAACTCTTGGCCATGCCGGGCCTTGTTTCTTTTGAATTTCGCGCAAAGGTACACGAGGGCAATCTGCACTAGCCGTCTCTAATTTAGCAGTGTAAGACTAGAGAGAAAGTAGCTAGTCATCACCACCCACCGCCAGTTCTTGGGCTACTCTTTTACCAACGAATAGTGGTTTTGACCATCACATTATAACGTTCCCACGTATGAAATAGTGAGCATGTTTAGTACGATGGGGATTCGAACCCGCGACCCTCAGATTACGTGTCGAACGCTTTAACCCACCTGGACATGCCGGGCCATTCTGCAAAAAAGAGTTTTAGCTGAAAATACTAGGCAAACATGTGACAAACACGGATCTGTTATTAGTTATTGATTTCATGAAAGCATTTAAGGTTTCTTAATATTTTGAAACAATCTTTATAAGCTAGATTAAAGATGTTGTTGTTTGTTACTAAGCGCAAAAGCACACAAAGGGCTAATTGTGTTCTGCCCAAATCGGCTATCGAAACCCGTTTCTAGCGGTATAAGTCTTTAGACAAATTAAAATTAACATGAGCTTTTCTTAAACTAGTGATAGCTAGTCATGTCCGATATTTCATAAAATATTTGTAGAAATATGACACATATGAATTAAAACATTTGCAAGATCTTTTAAATATTGATAGGTATAGGGGTACTCAACAAAAACAACAATTTTAGAGTAAAATAGTCGCTGATTTACGTCTTAAAGTTTATATAGTAATTTTCCCTTACTTAAAAAAACAAGTTTTGATTCAAACTTACAAAATCTAAGTGAAAAAACAAAACAAATACAAGAATTTCGATAAAGTCAGTGAAACACAGCAGTACTGTCAAAATAGGAAAATAAATATTGTAAAGAAACTAATTATTCCCGTGTACGTTAAGTAAGTTAATTATGCTTCTAATATGTTAAAGAACGAATGACGTGCTTTATAAATTAACGCCTCCTAGTGACAAAGCGAGATGTCTGCAGACTTACAATGCTAGAAAGCGGGTTTCAATAACCTCGGTGGATAGAAAACAGATAGCTCATTATATATCTTTGTGCTTAATTTGTGCAGATTTTTCCTAACAAATAGGTTAATATCGTTCGTGACTTAGGTTTTACTGCACAAAGCTTCGAAGTCAACTTGCATCATTGAAAACATAAAAACAAAAAAAATGCTTTCTCTACACCTTAGTCTCCACCCATATGTTAAGTATGAGATAAAAGATTCTTTCGTAATTACAAATGAAAACCCTTGTTTTCCATTTGAAGAACATACACCGAGATTGAAACAGGCAGGTCTTGAATGTATTTCAGCCACTCTGACTTTAGCTAACCGTTTCTTGAAAGTTCTGGCAATGATAATAGTAAGAGGCGATGTGTGTGCCTAAACCTACTTCTATAGCTATCTCTCACCATTTGCAATCGAGTTCTTGGAAATTGGTTGCTGTCAGTGAAACAAACTTAACAAAATGAAATCTGGTTGTAGGTTACTGTAACCGAATCCATGATAAATCGATTTTGATTTTCCCAAGGTGTTTGATTTAAACCTCGGGACCTGGATGATTCGTTTGGTACTATTTAGTAGTCGGTGAGTCCAGCAGTTTATAAGGACAATTATTTTGTAGAAATAAAATAAATGAATTTCGCGATTTTATCCCCCCTTTACTTTTTCAGTCCTCAGGTTCCATAGCACTCTCTTACTGACAAGGTACGTTTTTACCAATCCACCACATTACCTATACCATGGTTTCATTAATTCTTTGTCTTTTACTATATCAGTTTTTAGACATATTATCTAGTCTATTTAGCTGTATTAAAATAGCATCGAAAATAATAAATATGCTATTGGTTTTACCCACACTCTCCTTTATTTATCAGTATAAAAGTCGTGTAATCTTTTTAAATAAATAAGTACCGATAATTGTAAATCTATTACATGTTCAACTGTAACTATACAGAACGTACAAAACTTATTTTATCCAACTAACCTAAAGTGAGCACTTGATTAAACTTTCAAGGTATCCTTAATTCATTCATTAGCAGTTTTATATTATAATTTTGTTTGTGATTTATGCAATTATTTGTAAATTACATCAAAAAAAAAAATCATTTATAAAATTTCATGACTTGTGTTTCACTTAGTAAAATTATCAAACATTTAAAATAAGAATATCCGGTGATTCAGCGGCAAGTTTAGGACATTTAACATTCATAGTTCAATTCCTGAGGTCGCACAGTACAGACAGTTCTAAGTGTAAGTTTGAAATGAGAAAACAAACAAAAAGAAGTATATAGTAGATAACTGGAACTTTCAAGTCAAATACACTGAAGCAACAAATACGTTATGATACATGAGTTTATAACATCAAATTTTGTGTACAAGAACATCGCAATATATACTAGTTGAGGAATAGAAACCGTAGTTTTAATACATTAATGAATAAATAGTTGTGAATTTGTTGTTTTGTATATATTTACTATCGTGTTGCAACACTAAATTGACATATTATCACTTTTTCTTGTGCGAAATAAGCTTTTAAAAACATTATATTAGGATTGTTTTGACGCAAAACAATGTAATATAGTATTTATGCTCTAACAACTGCATGAACAACATCTTAAATATTTAAGAATTGAGTTAAGAAATTTGATATAACGCCGCCTTATGTTCCTTCATGGAATCGAGAGACTTAAATAAATAATAATAATAATAGTCATTCGCCTTATCTAACATAAAAACTGTTTGTTTTTTTTCAGCGGATTTTTGTGTACTTTCACGTATTGGAACCCAGTTTTCAAAACCTAGTTTTTCAGTGTCAAGGACATATTCGATAATAAAGATCAGTTGCGTCCAAAAAGTTCTCAATTTTGAACAAATCAACTCAAAAGAACTTCATATATTCTCCCTGGGGCTCTCTTCTTGGTTGAGCTGTTGAAAGACAAAGGTTAAGTAGTAAAAACAGATGGACGGAAGAGAAATTTTAAAACGTGCCTCAGAGGAGGTCATTCTAACAAGGAATATAACCCTGAAAAGTGCACGTGACATTCAGTGTAAGAAAAAAATAAAATAAGAATTGAAATAAATTTTCAAGATGTTAAAAGAGGAAGAAATTTTATCCAAAACAGTAAAGTATTATATCTTTATCATGTAATATAGTAGCCCAAGAGTTGACGGTGAGTGATGACGACTAGTTGCCTTCCCTCTCGTCTTACATTGCTAAATCAGGGAGGGCTAGCGCAGATAACCCTCGTGTAGCTTTGCGACAAATTCCAAACAAGTCGAGCTGAACATGCTTGCCCTTTGAGCCTTGGGGACGTTATAATTTACAATAAATCCCACTATTCGTCGGTGAAAGTGGTAGCGCAAGAGTTGAAGGTGGGTGGTGATGACGAGCTGTCTTCTCTATAGTCTTCCACTGCTAAATTAGGGACGGCTAGCGCAGATAGCCATCGTGAAGCTTTGCGTGAAATTCAAACAAAACGACTCATGCAGATACTACGTTGCACAAAGTTTTATCACATTATTTGAACACATGGGAAACTTGCGAAAGCTTTAGTTAACTTTCGATATTATATAAGCGCATTACATTTTTGAAAAATGGGCATTTTTGTTTGTAATTAGAACACATAACTCTCAAGTTACGGGTCATGTGTTCGAATCTTTGTCGCTAATGATACATTATATCATTATGTGCATGTGTGTGTATTTTCTTATTGCAAAGCCACATCGGACTATGTGCTGAGTCCACCGAGGGGAATAGAGTTATACAGTAGAGCGCAGTTAAGCCGCGGTATTTGGGGGGTCAACCTGCTTAACCGCGGCTTAAGTGATCCGCGGCTTAAACCTTTGTGACTGAAAAGCCGAAGTCGCCAACAGCTCCTCCGAGGAGCCTCATCCGGGCCATTGCGTGATCATTATAATATTAATGTATAGACTATTCATTTACAATTGACAAGTGCCGTTTTAACACAAACGACCAATGCATTGCGATGGTTCGTTTTTCCCCTTTTTAATAAATAAAATACACAACACAATTTTGATTAAGATTTATTAATAATATAAAGATTACAATAAAAATAAACCTTTTTTTTAGATTTAATACATCAAAAATTTTGGGACAAGACTTGCTACAGCGGCTTAAGCGATTTCGCGGTTTACTGGTCCGCGGCTTAATGGCGCTCCACTGTACATGATTTTAGTAAGTTACACTATTTGTTGATAAAAGAGTAGCCCAAGAGTTGGTTGTGTGTGGTCTGGGTCTTTGTTGTAGTCTTGGAAGGACTAAATAAACAAAGTTAACTGGAGAAAAGAAAAAGAAAAATATGCCCGAAAATCACACGTGATTCCGTAGAGGGTAAAAAAATTGAAAAACAAAAAGAAACGGTCATTTCAACTATTTTCTTGTCACGTGAGTATGAGTATATGAAAGCTTTGCGTCCGCTCCAGATCTCTATCAGTAACAAACTATACATGCAGCTGATTCGAATATTAGCGAAAAAAATTGTTTGCGTGGTAAGTTAATAACAAATACACTGACTATCTACTGTTACCGATGAAATGCCATTAAGTTACTTCTAATTATTATTTCGTACTTTCATATTTCAGTTAAACAATCAACTTACGACGTTTCTACCAAGTATAACATCGTAATTTCTCAACTGATAAAACGATTCCAGTGTCAACACATGTATAACCTGCACTATTAGTTACAGAATAAAGCATGCAATCCGTCCATTGATGAAAATACCAAAAGCTTATACTTAGGTTTATATTGTACACTGCTGTAAATTGTTGTGGACTTCACTTGAAAACTTGCATGTTCCTGTAAGTTGTTGTAGATTTTACTTGAACACATGTACGATGCTCTATATTGTTGTCGTCTTTACTTGAATATTAGTATGCTTCTATAAATTATCGTCAACTTTACTTAACTCTTGTACACTTTTGTGTATTGTTGTGGTCTTTATTTCAAGACTAGTAATGTACTGTACGTTTTTTGGACTTTACTTGAACACTTATATGCTACTTTAAAATTGTATGACTTTACTTTAACACTAGCACACAGCTGTAAATTTTTGTGGACTTTGCTTGTATGCTGGTGAAAATTGTTTTGGTCATTACATGAACCATACTACTCTGCTGTAAATTGTACACTTCTGTAAATAGTTGTGCTCTTTACTTTAACACTAGTATGCTGCTCCAAATTGTTGTGGACATTACTTAAATACTTGTACACTGCAATAAATTGTTGTGGTTCTTACTTTAAGACAAATATGCTGCTGTAAATTGTTGTGGACTTTACTTGGACACTAGTACACTGCTCACAATTGTTGTGGGCTTGAACACTCGTATACTTCTCTACATTTTTGTGTTCTTCATTTGAACACTTGTACACTTCTGGGAATTATTTTGGACGTTACTTGAAAACTTCTACACAACTGTATATTGTTGTGGCCTTTAGTTGAAGACTGGTAATGTACTGTAAGTTGTGGTGTTCTTTACTTGAACACTTATATGGTTTTGTAAATAGTTGTTGACTTTATTTCAACACTAGTATACTGCTGTAATTTGTTGTGGACTTTATCTGAACACTTGTATGCTACTGTAACTTGTTTTGGTCGTTACTTCAATGCTAGTACACTGCTGTAAATTGATGTGGTCCTTACTTGAAGATTAGTATGCTGCTATAAATTGTTGTGGACTTTACTTGAACTCTAGTATGCTACTGATAATTTTTGTGGACATTACTTGAACACATGTACACTGCAGAATACTGATGTAGTCTTTACCTGAACACTTGTAAACTGCTGTAAATTGTTGTGCTCTTTACTTCAACAATTGTACTCTGCTGTAAGTTGTCTTGGAGTTTACTTGAACACTAGTAGAATATTGTAAATTGTTGTGGATCTTGCTTAAACACTTGTATGCTGCTGTAACTCATTTAGGATTTGAATACTTGTATACTTCGGTACATTTTTGTGTACTTCACTTCAACACTTGTACACTGCTGTAAATTGTTTTGGACATTACTCAAATATTAATACACTGCTGTACATTGTTGTGGTCTTTACTTGAATACTTGTACACTACTCTATATTGTTGTGGTCTTTACTTGAAGACTATTAATGTGCTGTAAATTGTGGTGAACTATGTTGCTGTAGCTTTTGTGGAATTTACTTGAACACTTATACACTGCTATAAATTGTTGAGCCTTAAACACTTGTATGCTGCTATAAATTGTTGTGGACTTTACGTGAACACTTATATAGTGTTGTAAATAGTTGTCGACTTTGTTTGAACACTAGTATACTGCTGTACTTTGTTGTGGACTTTACTTGAACACTTATATGCGGCTATATATTGTTGGTCTTTACTTGAAAACCTGTATGCTGCTTAAAATTGTTGGGAGCTTTACTTGAATACTTCTACACTGCTCCAAATTTTTGTGCACTTTACTTGAACTTTTGAACACTGCTTTAAGGTGTTGTGGACAATTTGTATACTGATGGAAATTGTTTTGGACATTACTTGAACATTTGTACTCTGCTATATATTGTTGGGTTCTTTAATTTAAGTATACTAATGTGCTGTAATTGCAGTGGACTTTACATGAACACAATTATGCTGCGGTAAATTGTTGTGGACTTTACTTAACATCTTGCATGCTGCTCTGAGTTGTTGTGGGCTTGAACACTAGCATGCTGCTATAGATTTTGTGGACTTTACTTGAACACTTGGATGCTACTGTAATTCGTTGTGGACTTGAAAACTTGTATACCTCTCTAAATTGTTGTAGACTTTACTTGAAGACTAGTATGCTGCTGTAAATTGTTGAGGAATTTACTTGAACACTTACACATTGTTGTAAATTGTTGTGGTCTTTAAATGAACACTAGTATGCTGCATCAATTTATTTTGGACTTCACTTGAAAACTAGTACGATACGATAAATTGTCGAGTACTTTACTTGAAAACTTGTATGTTGTTGTAACTTGTTGTAGTCTTTACTTAAAAACTTGTACACTCCTGTAAATTATTGTGGTCTTTACTTAACACTAGTACACTGCTGTAAATTGTTGTGTCTTTACTTAAATATTACAATGCTGCTGAAAATATTTTTGGACATTACTTGAACACTTATACACAGTTGAATATTGTTGTAGTCTTTACTTGAAGATTAGTTATATTCTGTAAATTCTGGAGGACTTTATTTCAACTCTAGTATGCTGTTATAACTTTTGTGGACTTCACTTGAACACTTATATGCTGCTGTAAACTGTTGTAGACTTCAGTTGAACACTTATATGCTGATCTAAATTGTTGAGGACTTTAGTTGACCGCTTGTACTCTGCTGTAAATTGTTGTGGTGTTTATTTGATATGTAGAGGACACGATAGCGGAATTCACATCTACAGAACACACATTTAATTTTTTTCAATCACATTAACTCTATACACTCCAACATTAACTTCACATGTTAACAGGAAGAAAGCAATCAAATATCATTTCTTAACCTCAAAATTACAAGAACCAATACACAACTTAAAACAGGAATCCACCGAAAAATCACCCATAATGGACTCTACATTCCTTGGGACTCAGCACATGAAACAAAACGAAAACCCAACATACTAAGAAACCAAGTAAACACAGCCGTAAAACTATGCTCACCAGATAAAATTAACGACGAAGTAGACAAAATAAAACAATACTTCATCAACATCAACAAGTTTCCTCCACAAACGGTAAAAAACATTATACGCACACACAAAGAGAAAAGGCAAAATCAACTAACAAAAGTAAATATACCCCACGATTTAAAATATCACGAAACCACATACGACTGCATACCATATATTTCCGACATCAGCAGAAAAATAACCAACATTAGGCAAAAACTAGCAGCAAAATATGACATTCCAGTTAATACCAAATTTATTTAAAAACAACAAACAAAATTAAGGTCTATACTGTGTAAAAACTGACAAACACCAGACCAACATTATTTATAAAATGCATTGTCGTAACTGCCACGACTTTTATATTGGAGAAACAAGTAGAAAAATGGAAACCAGATTCAAAGAACAGAAAAAGTTATTTTCACACGTTTTCGAACACTGCAAATCAAATAAACACAACATAACCATAGAAAACACTAAAATACTAAATAAAGAAACAAACATAAATAAACGCAATTAAATAAGTCTTACTTATACAACAACTCAAGCCCAAAATAAACCTATACAAAGGAACACCTTTATACCTATATTAATATATATATCCAACATCTAAGCACGCCCTCTACATTCCTACACACAATTAAACAACTGCCTTCAAACATGTGGTCAGCTACCGGTCAGTAACCTTTTCATTCTTTGTGAACCTGACGATGACCGAAGAAGGTCGAAACATTGTTCGCTTCTCTACTAGTGCTTTCTCTACTCATACCAGTCGTTTTTAAATATATAATTTTCACTACAAGTGGGTTATTTCGTCATCACGTCAGTTAGCCCTATCTTATTTATCACGTAATTGGTTAATTTGCTACTATCGGACCTAAACTTAGGTTTTGCGTCACAATATGCTGACGATGTAGCGGTCTGGAAAAGCGCCCCCACTCGTTCATTAGCAGCAACAAACCTTCAACCAGTCCTAAACAACTTAGAGGAATACTGTCAAAAACATAGAAAAAATAAACATTCCAAAATACCAAGTAATACTATTCACAAGATTAAGTAAACTAAAAAAGAGATTCACCTGAGTTATACATGAACGGATTACTTTTACAGACTGCTACCTCGGAAAATTTTTGGCTCAGCCTACGATACCAGATAACAGTACACTAGCGACTACAATCTCGAAACGAGAAAATTATGCAAGCCTATCGGGTAAATATCAATGCACTTCTCCAGATAATATAATAAAAATATACAAAACATACATTAGACTCATTATAGAATACGCATGTCCAGCCTGGTTAAAAATAACACACAAACTACAGAAAATACAAAATTCTGTCATCATCACATCATATAAAGTACCGCGCAGCACAGAATTCATACATGAATAAATAAGCAAACTTAAAAACATTATCCGATAGACTCTTGCATAATGCACAAAATTATTTTTCTAAAAATGAGCATAAAAATCATTTACCGTGTGACCCCGATAGAGAACTTCTCTTCTATGCCCGGCATGGTCAGGTGGTTAAGGCACATGAGTCGTAAACTGGGGGTCGCGGGTTTGAAACCCTGTCACACTAAACATGCTCGCCCTTTTAGCAATGGAGGCATTATTAAGTTACGATCAATCCCACTCGTTGTTGGTAAAACAGTAGCCCGAGAGTTAATGATATGTGGTGATGGTTAGTTGCCTTCCCTCTGGCCCGCCGCTAGTACAGCAATATGTCTCCGCATTTACAACGCTAAAACCACGGGTTCGATTCCCATCGGTGGGCTACGCAGACAGCCCGATGTGGCTTTGCGAAAAGAAAAATACCCTTCTCTCCAGTCTTACACTGCTAAATTAGGACGGCTAGTGCAGATAGCTCTCGTGTAGCTTTGCGTGAAATTCAAACCAAACCTCTCTCCTAAGAATATAAATTAAGCCGGCCACCAAACACTAGATTTTTAGATTTAGTTTTATATACATACATATTTTATAAGTATTTTTTATGTAATTAGATTTTAAAATTAGGCCATTGTAGACAATATGTGGACACTGCCCTGAAAGGGGCCGTAGTAAATGTGGGTTACTTTGAACCTCAAGCACGACAAGTAAACTGTAAAAAGTAGCCGGGAGTTAAAGTTAGGAATGGAGGAAGAGGTGTGTTACACCTGACCCACCAGGGTATGTAGTTATCAGCATACCCGTAAAAGAAGAAGCAAATTACCGTGTACAGGTAATTACGAAAAAAAGAAAATATTTAAAAAACGCCTTACAAAATAAATAACTACCGTGTCCAGAAAATGTTAGCTTGCAGTTTTATTTAACGTGTTTTTCGTGAGATGTCCTTGTGAACAAATATAATCTGGATTAAGTGAACCTGTTCTTGAACCTTGTAAAAAATGACCGAGTTCCTTTGAGCAGACACTCTATGGCTGAAGTAACATGTAAACAACAAAATTATTTCAAATCCTTGAAACACGGACTTCCGTACAACAGGACCAAATAACGAAGATAACGGGTCGCTATAGGTCAAGTAAACATCCAAGAGTTTATTGAATGCTTTTGTAATCACTTGTAATGGTCTTGATTTTAGGGAATTCATTGTTAACAATTTCATTTCTCTTATAAATTTCATAGTGAGGCTCACGAACCTTAAAATTAGGAAAGTTTAAGTCGTTATTCCAAAATTATATAGCATGTGTCACACTTGAACTTAAAGTTTTGGCTACAAAATTCATTTTCGATTCTTGCGTTTATCTTGGTTGAAGTACTCGACTCGTAATCCGAGGGTCACTGATTCGAATCCCCATCACACCAAACATTCTTGCCCTTTCAGCCGTGGGGATGTCATAATATGAGGGTCAATCCCATTATTCATTGTTAAAAAAGTAGCCCAAGAGTTGGCGGTGGGTGGTGATGACTAGCTGCCTTCCCTCTAGTCCTACACTGCTAAATTAGGGATGACTAGCACAGATAACGCTCGTGTAGCTTTACGCGAAATTAAAAAAAAAACATTCCTAAAAGAAATATGAAGTAACTTTTAAAAATTCATTCTCACTTCCGTCGGGGAAAGGTTTCACGGGTTTGAAACAATATTTTATTTTAAAAAAAACTTAACAGAAAAAGAATTTTCATCTACTAAACTTTTATTTTTTGTATTGCTTCTGTCAAATATCTAATCGCTTATGGGTTTTCTTACCTTCAATAGTTCGAGGGTTTCTAAAGGCATAAAAATTACACAAAACATGTAAACAAAATTACTTTTGTTATTCCCCATGATTTACCAGTGGAGTCCGAAATATGTCTTAGGTAGAAAATTAATGCTTTCACTTACCTTTGGGTCAATTATTTACAATGGATGTTGTAATACGGAAGAGCAAAATGACTTCGCATGACACAATATCAGAGCCCACCATTAGTAAACTATATGTTGAAGATAAGGTGATTATTTAACAATTGGAAAGTATTTCAACGTTGAACAGAACAAAATATCTGAGCTTACCTGAAATCTACGTTGATAAAAACTGTACAAAAACAAATTTCCAAAAATTTATTTTATCCTGAAAGTATAGAAGGAGGTAAGAACGAAACTTGATGTTGATACCTGTATTGATAAACGTTGTCCATCTGTTTCCCTGTGTGGTACATACTGCCTGAACTTGCTACTGGGAGGGTAGGGGAAGACTGCGATCAGTGAATTGAGAGTCAAATTGGAACTAACCTATCGTGTTTTTAATGTGCATATTTTTTGTGTTTGTTTGCTTGTGGTTAAACACAAAACTACAAAGTACAATATCTGTTGTTGTTATTTTCCATCGCGAATATCGAAACCTGGTTTCTAGCGTTATAAGTCCACAGACTTACCGCTGTTCAGCCTCATATGGATATTTTGTCTGTTTTCAGGTAAGCGCAAAGTTACATAATTGATTGTCTCTGCTATAAGGCCCGACATGACCTAGCGTGTTAAGCGCGTAATCTGCGATCCCTCGTCAAAATCTGCCCTTCAGCCGTGGGGGCGTTATAATGTGACGGTCAATCCCACTATTCGTTGGTAAAAGAGTAGCCCAAGAGTTGGCGGTGGGTAGTGATGACTAGCTGCCTTCCCTCTAGTCTTACACTGCTAAATTAGGGACGGCTACCACAGATAGCCCTCGAGTAGCTTTGTTCGAAATTCAAAAAACAAACAAACAAACAAACAAAAGTCTCTGCTATCCTCACCACGAGCGGTTTCTAGCGTTATTAATCCAACAACTTACTATTGTGCTGCTAGGGGCTTCATGTGGATACCATAGAGATTTCATGAGCACGACAGTGTTTTGAAAATTGCAAAAGAGGGCTCTGAATATGTTTGTATTTTTTGTTGAAAAAAAAAAACGGAAATATTAACATAAGCTTTATATTTACGCGGATAAAGTCACGAAGAATCCGTATAAAATATAATGTTTTTTTATCTTATTATTTATATATAATTATTACCAATAAAAGTTCCATTGTATTTCTCTCTCTTTCACAGTTCTTAACAGCCGTTATTAGATCTAAAAAAGATTATTAAGTAAAGTATAATTTCTCCCTCTGCTCTCGTCTTATGATTGGTTATTACTGCGGCTGATGTGGTTGTTAGAGCTTTCAACTAAAAACTGGGATTAAGGTCTAGAAGAAAAACAACTAAATTGTTTATAGCTTGCCCCATGATACATGAACTAGTGTTCCGTTGAAGTAGTACGGTGTACTAATACGTCAATACATTGGATTCATTTCACTGATAGGCTACACCAGTGTCAGTAAATAAAACCACAGCCATATCAACTTACAAAGAAGTAGGCGCACACCAAAACGTTTTTTGTTTTCAAAGCTACTCGAGGGCTATCTGTGCTAGCCGTCCCTAATTTAGTAGTGTAAGACTAGAGGGAAGGCAGCAAGTCATCACCACTCACCACCAACTCTTGGGCTACTCTTTTACCAACGAATAGTGGGATTGACCGTCACATTATAACGCCCCCACGGCTGAAAGGGCGAGCATGTTTAGCGCGACGAAGAAACGAATTCGCGACCCTCAGATTACGAGTCGCACGCCTCAGCACGCTTGGCCATGCCGGGCCCACACTCCAAAACGAGAAGCGAAGTCTATCCTTTTTTTTCTTATGGTTTCCGATTGGTCAGAGCTTTTGACTTGTATTGATTCTCACTTTATATTGATTTCACTAACCGTATAACCTCACCATGTTATTTCTTCTTTTTTTATTTTAATTGTCACCACCACAAAAGATGAAAAGTAATTTTACATATTGGGCCAAATAAGTGTTAATTACGACATGGCCTCGTTCGTATCTTCGCATGTGAAAAGATCACATGTAAGAAAATCATATTTATCCTATTACATTGCTTAGAAAAGACTGATCAACGATTGCACTAACACTCTTTTTTTTCATGTCACCGTTAAGGTTATTTCCACACAAATTACACGAGGGCTATCTGCGTTAGCCGTCCCTAATTTTGCAGTGTAAGACTAGAGGGAAGGCAGCTAGTCATGGCCGCTCACTGCCAACTTTTGGGCTACTCGTTTACCAACGAATAGTGTGATTGATGGCTGAAAGGGCGAGCATGTTTGGTGCGACGGGGATTCGAACCCGCGACCCTCTGATTACGAGTCCAACGCCTTAACTCACCAGACCATGCCAGGCTCCCGACTGAACTAACCCCACAAGTCCAGCCAGCTAATCTTCACATTCTTACCTCTTAATTTTAGCCTAGATTTAGCCCTAGTGATCTATTTAAAATTTCATATTCACAGTTACTTTTGGGCCATTATCTTTAAATGATTTCATCAACCCTTTGAACTTATCACTGAGTTCCTCTGACTCACTCTTCCCTGTATAGTTAACCATTATGTGTACAACCATGACTCCAAGTATTGTGAATAAACTTTTGAGAACCTTTCGAAAAGCCATCATCTTCGAAATATCAAATTATTTACATGTTTAATTTCGATATTTTAGTAGCTTTTACACTGATGTTTAGTCACCCTAGTTTAAAACAATACATGAAATACATAACTTTGTTAAGAAAGTTGAAATATATATATATAAACATATATATCCCAGTAAACATGTTAAAAAAAGTTAATATTTAGCATGATTTATATAAACCCATTTAGATGTGTCTAAATAATCCCATATATTAACTTTGCTGCTTTATAACTGTGGAATTTACGTCTTCTACCCGCTTTATTTTAACGTCTCCATAAAATCTAAACACAAACTAAATTGTTGCTTGAGATAAACCGTTTGAATACTACTGTACATATTAAATATTGCTATAACAACTGATCGTATCAACAAAATATATTGGTTTCTATTTATTTTGTAAATTAAACCAAAAAACGTTTACAAACTTTCAGATGAATAAGTCTTATTTGCACTGTTATTCTCGTCACAGCAATACAATAACTCTGATCTTTGGATTGAGCAATTACGACAGTGCTCTTGTGCGATATGATCTAAAATTGATACATATCGTATCATTTGGAAGGAAATCAAATCACGAGGAAAGCGACGAAATTAAATGTATTACTGCCCTCTAGCTTGAGAAACTGTTACTAGAGATAAGTCAATCACCTATTTAAGGCAGTTACAATCGACAATTTAGGGATTAAATTGATATACAGCCTTAATACTGACCACTAAGCAACTTGATTGTAACACAGTCTAAGTCTAGAGATAAGCAAAAAGTTCGAACTGGAAAGAAACGTGTTTGTTAATAATGGAATACATTCCTATAATTGATATGCAAGAAATCGGTAAGTGAAATATTTATTTGTAATTATGTTGTAATAGTAATGAATGTGTCATGTTACATTCGCAATAAATTATATTATTAATTACTGGTCCGGGAGAGGTTTTTGTAAGAAGTGCATATAACACTATTTAAATTATTCATTCTCTCTTGTTCATCATTACTTAGTGTTTACGAGGTCCTTTGTGGAGATACAACAAACAAAGTTTTGGTCGGAATTGTGTGCTTTCATTTTGCAAAGTCACATCAGGCTACATGCTGAGTCCACACAGGGAATCGAGCCCCTATTTTAGCGATGTAAATCGGTAGACTTAACCACTCTACCAGCGGGAGACCGTTAGTTGGGAAAAATATGATAACGTACAATATTTTATTAAAATATATTTGAAACTCAGCATATTTTATGGCCTTTGAAGTGAACGATTTTTTCCATCATTTTAATTCAACAAATCAATGTTTACACTTTCAGGTGCGCAGGTTTAAGGAGAACGAAGTAATGATGCATTTCGAAGAGTTGCATCAGAAGTTCATCGCTCTTTGTTGGAATATGGTTTTCTATACATTAAAAACCACGGGATTCCTGAAAATCTGGTACGTTGTAAAATAGTATTTTTCTCACCGTAAAACACTTTTTTATGCAATCGAGTAAACTTTAAAGTAGTGTTTATTATTTTTAACAAAATTTCGATATTGTTTTTTATGTGAAAAAAAATTTGATTAATTTAGTCAGTGAATATAAAACAACAAATGATTTGACGTACTGTCCATCCTTTGTTTGCATTAATTCCTGTTCTCGCTTCATCTGAAGAGACAGTTTCCCATCTTTCATTAACAAATCGGGTCAAACGATAGTAGATGTAGAACAAGTGTCAACCAACATAATAAAGATTTTTTCAGCAATAAGCGCATGAACATGTGAAGGATTACCTTCGAATAATTAATTTCTTAACTAATTTGGAACAAATGGAGTATTTGCAGATGAACTTCACCCCATACTCTCAGCTAGTTTCTATCGTTTTGATATTTTGTTAGCTCTTTGTGGTTCTTTTGATTTGTTTTGGTTGTAACACACGTCCTTATATTAATAGCTGTTCATTCATGGTAATCTTCGCTGTAGCTATCGCAGTTTCCTCTTTTAGTATCATCTAGAAATACTCTTTTTCCATACATATTTGATTCTAATGATCATGTAACATATCCTTTCAAGAAACACCTGTTTGCTCGCTTAATTCTTACAATTCTTCTACACCGTCACTATGAGAAGTTCATGTTTAAGTACTACAGGAATTGAGTTGATGCATTTAGTAGTAGACGTAGGTTTGTGTTAGCTCTAGAATTTGCCAAATCGTTTTCACGCATGGTTTATATGGGTTGATGGTCACATAATAAAGGCAAACATGTTCAGGAACATGATTTGAACTTGGAGTCCTCAGATTACAAGTCACGTTCCCTAACCACCGAGGAATACAAAGTTTTAATCGACCTAGAAATATCATTTAATAACGATTTCACGACTAAAGAAACAAGTATGTTGGGGGATGGGAATTGAATTCATAATCCTCAGGTACGAGCTGAGATTTCTAGCGACCAGCAATGCCATACTTCAACCAAACAAGTAAATTAACGCATA
This sequence comes from Tachypleus tridentatus, assembly GCF_004210375.1. Taxonomy (NCBI): domain Eukaryota; kingdom Metazoa; phylum Arthropoda; class Merostomata; order Xiphosura; family Limulidae; genus Tachypleus; species Tachypleus tridentatus. The sequence continues at coordinate 56,029,453 of NC_134826.1, read as the reverse complement.
GAAAATATAACTCATGACAATGGTAAAATATAGCTTACAATATAAAGAATAAATATTATAGGATCATATTCGTTTTCTGTTTGAATGTCCCCGCACCAGAAATTTACGGTGACCTTAATTCGAGGAAAATAATTAAGATGCAAACATGTTATATCAAATGCGGAAACTCTTTGTAAAAACAATGTAACTAAAGGCTTCAGTACAGTAGAATAAATAAAAATAACTTCTCTACTCTTTCCTTCCAAACTGACATGTGCTGTAACCCCAGCCTCCAATTCGTAACGTTATTATACTTTTCTGCAGAGTAGCTAGTAAATAAAGATGGCTTAGATTTCGATTATGTTAATCACGAATAAGCACACAATGAGATAGGACGAACTTTTAATATCTTTTATTATTTCTTATAGTACTATTATATTATAGCTCTTTTTTTAGTATATTAATAGATATTTCTCGAATGTTTGTGAAATTTAACATAAAAATATTTCTTCTCAACAATTAAAAGAAAGATATTATTTACTTTGTAATTGGAACATAATAAGCTTTCTCGTCTTAAGTGTGTGTGTGTGTGTTTTGATTAATTGTATTTCTCATAACACCTTAATATTAGGCTTACAAAAGGTTTTAAAACAAAATTCGATATTCTTTCCTTTACAGGTTTTCAAAAATTGTATGTAATAACCTTTCAACACTACTGTGTCCGTAATATTCTGTATTTAATGACATACGTAATGTGGTTAAAATACTTTACACTGTTCCTTTTATTGGAAAATCCTAAAATACCAAATGCAAATATAATACAGTTAAAACGTAACAAACCTATTTAATAACGACTTATAACAAACGTAATTAATTATAATTATGCTTTGTCACCTAAAATATTCACACCATAACAATAGTAAGAATATTTTGGTTTGGTTTGTTTGGAGATATCGAGGTTGCGTGATTATCCAAATAATTTCTTTTCAATGTTTTCCTGTTCCAATGTAACAGTCTCTGATGCACCGAACAACTATACTAGAATAGAAGATGAAATAAATGGTTACTTTAATGTTGTATTTTAATACTTACGATAGATGTAGATAACTTTGACTGGAATTTTAGGTGTTTAGTTAGATGTATCTGTCACAACTGACCCTAATGTAAAGTGTGTACTCGACCGGCTCGTTACGTTGTATCGATTTGTATAGGTTTAATAATATTTTCATGTTTGCGTGTGTGAAAGTTAAAAACTCCATTTCTATTGTGTGCTTAACACAAAACTAACATTGGCTGATTTATGTTTTCAAAGATATCCGATATACATAAGAAATCCAAGGAGTTTCTCAAGTTGCCAAAAGAAGTAAAACAGAAGTACAGCCGAAATTACCCTGTTTTAAACGGTTATATTAATGGAGAGAATGAACTTACTGTTCATTAATCACCTGTACGTCATTAATCTTCCAGGTAAACACAGATAAATCTGCATGTCACTAACTTTATAGGAAAGCATAGATCATCTGCACGTCACTGACGTTTCTGGAAAACATAGATCTGTACGCCACTAACTTTATTGGCAAACATATATCATCTGTACATCACTTTATATGGTTTGTCTTCAGAAGTTTCTCTAATAACAGCTATGGAATGTTGGAATATGAATACAAAATTTCTGACACTAAAAACTAACTGATCTCCACAAAATTGGATTGCACCTCCCCTTCCCCTCCAGTGGTTTTACAGCAAATGCGAAGACTTAAAACGCTAAAACAGAGATTCGATTCCCGTGCTGATGTCGATACAGCAGAGATAACCAATTGTGTAGTTTGGTGCTTTAGCTTTCAAGTAGCTTTGTGCGAAATTCCAAAACAAACAAACAAACCAAAGTTTGGTGCTTAATAACAAACAGTTTTGATACAGAGTTTTTCCAATGGAATGATATAATTGGTTTCATATTATTTTTTGTTCTTAATTTTAAAATATTCTCTCGATCTGATTCCATAGACTATTTCTTTCTTTTCTCAAAATTGTTAAAATTTCCTTTTGACAATAATATTCAAACAGAAGTGTCGTGTGATTAATGTTCAGATATCTAGAAGAACAATCAGATTTCTTGATTTTAAAATCCACATTTCTTGCTAATATTACAATTCCTCTTAAATAAAAGTAAAACTCATTTTCAGATGTTTAAGTATATTTATTTCCATTCCTATAGCCAGTTTTCAGCTCAATTCAGAGTTAATCCATAACTTTCCTTGCGTTTTTTGAAAACGGAGAAAATTGTCGTAGGTAAGTATAATATTTGTACACCTTTGCCTTGATCTGGATCTCGACCATGAAATCAAAGATGTTATTGCAGTGACAAATGAAAACTCTTATTTTCCACCTGAAGAACTCGCACCGGGATTGAGAAAGAGGTGTCTTGAATGTATTTCAGCGATTCTGACTTTATCTAACCGTCTCCTAAAGGTTCTGGCAAAAGCTTTAGGTGAGTTGCGTACATTTAAAAGCATTCTTCTGGGGATCCAACTTGACATCGTACTCTATTAAAACTTGCCCACATTCTAGTTTCGTTTTTCCCTTCAGTAATTATAATTATGTGCAACAAAATATTTTAAAAGATTAGAACAAAAGAATTGTGTACATTTTATTAATAATAGTCCCCTATTTGGACATTTCTTACACATTAAATACAGGCGTAGATGAATATTTTTTCTTGAAGCGTCACGCATACCAAGTAGATAAAAATGGATCCTTCCGAATGTTGTATTATCCTCCTGTGGGAGATATCAAACATCCTAATGTTGCTTGTTTTGGAGAACATGCAGATTTTGGAACCATAACGTTCTTGTTCCAAGACGATTCTGGGGGAATGGAGGTGAGGGTACTGAGAAAAATTATACAAAATAGACATTTTTATTATGATTTTATAGATTTTGTTTAATTTATATTGAAGTTCATGAATCATGTAACAACAAAACAGTTTTACTTAATATTACATTCGTAATTCGAAATGCAGGTCAAGTTAAGGCCGCTTTTTAAGAAATGGTCCACTCTCATCAAAAATTCATCCAGTTAAACTTTTCAAAGCGTATCATAAGGACCCAACTGAAAATATCCAAACTATGAAATTAAATATTCCTTAGAAACAGATGGTCAAGAATAAACAGAAATAATTAACCTTTTTTAAAACATAATAACTTAAATCCAACGTACTTTTACTTAAAAGATATTACCCGAAAAGGCTTAGCGTTAATTATTTTTCCTTGCTAATCCACCAGGCAAATTCCCTCTAAGGATACTCTCTAGGCACAAAGGTGAGGAGAAAACAATAAACCCAACAATAATGGCACTTATAACAAACACACTTACTTCTGCTCTGCTGTGCCCCTCCGCTGTATCAGAGACTGGGTTATGAGCTTTAAAGACTAAAATTAAAGACTTTAAAAGACAAAAAAGTTATAGTTACTAGTGGGTTTAATATTTAAGTCGTGATACAGATGTCTTAACGTTTAAAACTTTTACTATCTCCTAGTTGAAAACTAAGTCAGGAGAATGGATCCAGGCAACTCCAATAAAGGGCACTGTTATTCTTCTTGTTGCAGATTTGATGTCCATCTGGAGCAATGGACTATATCCAGCAACAGTGAGTAGATAATGTTCGATAATCTTTTTTATTAAAATATCAAGCACCAAATAAATGTGCAATCTCTGACTGAGGCATGTTTCTATTAATTTTTTTTCGTATTGAGACTTTTAACTGTGTTTTGGAAACTCTCGTCCATATTTTTAGTTTTGTGACTGAAGAATTTGTTTTTACAATAAAACATGTTTTCAGCTAATATGCTATCAATGGATTACAGTCAACGTTTTATACTCCGTTTTCAATAAAACCAATATGTTAACAGCCTGATCAATATGAATTGAAAGAGCACGTTCTCTGTACAAAGTAATTACTGTGAGACATATTGATTCTAATGTGTTTGTTCATTTTTGAATGTCGCTCAAAGCTACGCGATGGCTATCTGCGCTAGTCGTCCCTATTTTAGTAGTGTAAGACGAGAGGAAAGGCAGCTAGTCATCACCACCTGTCAATACTTGGACTATTCTTTTACTAACGAATAGTGGAATTGACCGTCACATAATAAAGCCCCCACAGCTTACTGGGAAATATGTTTGGTGTAACAGCGATACGAACCCACGTACCCCAGATAACGAATCGAGCGCATTAGTCACCTAGCCATACTCGACGTGTTTTTGTGATTTTTGACTAGTTTTAGCTTACTAAATCTCCTTCTACCATCTGCTCTGCTAACTAGAATAGTTATTGCTACCATTATAATCTTGTAAAGTTCATAAAGAGCCATAATTAGAGAATTTAAACCTCCTCGACTGCTCCAAATGTGACACCTGAATACTCATTCATTCTCTTAGTTGGTCTCATTTACATTTGTATGTCTTCAAGGTTCGGCCTGTAATGAGCTGTAGGAGGTTTAATACTCAATATCGATGATTTCTTTTGATTTGGGGTCAATTGCCGAAAGGGGATGCAATTTGAGTATTTTCTGTGCTAGATCTTTTTGTTTAGTTCTCCAATGAAACTATCAACAGCTGCAAATTAGGTGGCTCATTTTTTATCGTATGGCGTCTCTCTTATAAAATTTAGTTTTAACTACAATCTAGAGCTCTAACTGACGCCGACTGCCACATTTCAAGTTTGTGCTTAATTATAGCAAAGTCCCTTCGGGCTATCTTCTGTGCCCAAAGACTTACTGCTGTCCCACTGGGAGGTTTCTGGTAGCGATGTCACCAGAGCATTGAAAATAATGAGCTCTGTTGCTTTTAAATAATCTAACCTGGAACTCTTCAACACATCTGACACTTCTTTAACAGCACGTCAGAATACAGTCCACGAATGTCAAGTTGCGCCAAACACTGAGGTGCGATTTGTCTTATTTTCTGTTCCACCACAGAATACTTGTCGCTCACGGCGGCGTTGCCATCATATCCTTTACCAGCCAGATCTTTGACATCAACTCCTTGTTTTTAACCTCTAAGCATATAGGGTAAACGATCTGCATCGAATTCTAATCAACTCCTATCTGAACTTCCGAATCATTAAAATGTCGTAGTACTAAATGCGGGTGAAACACATGTTGGTTGTGCACGTCTACAAATTACAGTAGTCTTGAAGCCCCTTCACTGTCTTCCTCAAGCTCATATTTTTCAGGTATGGTGCATTCACTTAGATGACGGTGATGTTGTTTGACGAAGCAGTAATTTGAATAAAAATGATTCACCTTGTACTTAGCTCTCATTTGAAGATACATTTAACCAACTTTTTATGTAACATAAATCCATCTTACCCGTGATCACTGTTCTCCTTTCTGCTGTACCAAAACATACATTCTATTTTGTTGCACTTTACAGTTTCATCGACTGCTTGTTCCAAATGATGAGGCCGAAAGACGACGTGAAAGAAGTTCCTTCGCCTATTTTGTTGTTCCTGACAAGAATGTCACAGTGGAGCCACTCCACAGCACGACTTCAACGATTCCATTAAATTCTTCAAAATATATTAAAGAACAATACTTTAATTCAATCATATAACGAAATTTTGCTTCAATTTATTCGGTAACGACTATATCTTCGGTCTTATGGCATACCATAATCAAATATTTACTTTCCCTCATTCCTTGTTTTTGTACTTCTAGTGTTTACATATCTAAATATACACGATTATTTAAGCAAGTTTGCTCAGAGTTAAGCACAAAGCTATACAATGGACTATTAGTGCTATGCCCTCCACAGATATCGAAACCTAGTTTCTAGCGGTGATTCCGCAAATATACCGCTGTTCCAGTTTTGCTCATAAAAAATACAAAGTATGACTACACTGTGAGAATGGTTAAGTTACCTGATGAGGTACAGCTCAAATAAAGGACATCCATTATAAATAACCTTTATTCGTAACGTTCACCACGTTTCTTACCATAAATTTCTCAACTTCGAAAACGGGAACTCCATTTTCATAGCTCAATAGTAATATTTTTTGGCATCTAAGATGGCCTTATATTGTTTCCGAGGATTATAATGACCATCATAGAGTTTCCATCAACAGCAGTGTATTCCTAAGTCTAACCGCAGAGTGTGCATAATAGCTTTAAGCCAAAAAAATAAAAAAATTGTATTCTCACACTTTGTGTTTTTATTGCAATGTTTGCCTGAAACGTAGAACCAAAGTTTTATTTTCCCACCCATTGTTTAAGAAAAGTGTATAGGTTTAAAACCAAAACAAAATTAACTTCTCTACAGCATTTATAATACATGGTTGACATGGTGTATTGTCTAACTTTTTCACATGATAACCATCTTGAAGATACACATCACTTTTGCAATAATCACCCGCACCACTTCTGCAGTTCCTCCATCACCTGTTTTTGTTTGTTTGTTGTTTTTCCATCAGTTATCTCCTGCTTTCACACCAGTGGATTGCGATTAGAAATGTAACCTCACTCATTAGCTTGTTTAACCTTCCCTTACAAATACTACTCTCACTAATACAGTAAACTACAACCAACCCATCACACATTGAAAGTACCCTACTTTCATTTATTTTGTGTGACGATTTTCACAGTTGGACTTAACAGTCTAATTAGCTGTATTAACATAATTCACAGATAACAGAGATGCTGTCTTTAGTCACGCTTTATTTTAAATATCAGTACCAAAGTTCTGCAATTTTTATAAAATTTGTAGTTAAAGACCTACAAAACTATATAACTAGAAAATATTTTTTGGACGTCGTGGTTGGTTAGATTACGGCACTTAAACTCATAATTATACAAAACTCAAATATATTGTCTTATTGAACTAACTGCTGAACTTCTTATAGCACTTGGACTAACTTTAATTCTTTTATTAGTAGTTTTAGATTTCATTTTATAATTTTGTGTGAAACTTATGAAAGTACTTTACTATATAAGAATGAAATAAAACCAGTTATGGATTTTCAATGTTTGTATTTTGTGTGTACTTCTTATGAAAGTACTTTACTATATAGCAATGAAATAAAACCAGTTATGGATTTTCGATGTTTGTATTTTGTGTGTGTGTGTGTGTGTGTTCAGAACTTTACAGCTAAAACACAAAAGGGTCCAGTCACTACTGATGACTAAGCAACAAGCTTTAGGACTTAACAGTAATTATATTGTACTTAAGCATAAAGGTACACAATGGGCTACCTGTGTTCTGCCCATGAGTATTGAAACCCACTTTTTATTGTCGTATGTTCATAGACATACTTCTGTGTCACTATGGAGCCTTCTAATAGTGAGATTTGGAGATTATTGCTGAAATGGCCATAACTGAGACAACACACTGTGCAGATTTAAAAATCAAAACAGAACTGATACGCCATAATTCCAAAGTTTCTAATATCAAACCGTGTACATGAACACCACATGTACTTGTTCAAGAGTAGAAACTGTAATGTTCATCTAATAATGAATAAAAGTTTCATATAAAGTGTTGCAATACTGGTATTATCTATTACACTTTTCAATAATACAAAATGAGCTTTTTAATATTACAATAGGTATATTTTAAACACAATATCTACACTTTGTCCACTGGGAAGGACAACATATCAAGAGCTTTAAACAGAAAAGTATTAAGATGTAATAATAAGATCTCTTATGAATAGTAGGAAATTCAAAGGATTTGATGCATTATTTCTTTTTGGTGTATTTAATAAGTAAGAGGTAAATAAAACAAAATTGGAAATATATTCCTTCAAACTTCTTAACTGAATAGAGCTTGAACTGAAATATAGTAAACAGGTTTTGAGTGAATTTGTTTTCACTTTCATCATTTACCTTATCTCAGTTAAAATTTGTTTCTTCTACTGTGATTTTTATATAAAACACTGGAAACATTAAGTTTATACATACAAGTTTTTAATGAAAATTTCAAAAGAATTATGCTGGTACAAATCCAAACCTCTGTCAATTTTAAATACTGCAAGACAGAGAACAAAACACTACCAAAATAAATAGGTTACCAATAAATACAAAAACCATTTTTTTGCCATTTCATTTAGTTAATAAAATATTATGTATATTAAAAAAAATTTCTAGGCCCATAAACTCATCTTTTCAGGAGAACAATGAAACCATTGCATCACAGAATATTAAAGCCTTCTAAGGTTAGAGGAAGGAGTGGAAAAATGGGTTGGCCTTTCGCAAGATGTAAATGTCCATAATCTCCTGACTCAGGAGTTTGACACACAGCTAACCATGTTGAATAACAACATGAAAAAAATAATTTACCATAAACAATCACATGACATATCATAAAGCTTGTATGGAATGGATGGACACAACCTCAAAGCTGTGCAATGAAGATTGCTAGCCAAATATGTACTGCTAGATAACATACGGCAGTGAGATTTGATGATGGTCCTTGCAAGTGAAAAAATTACTGGGAAGAACAACAAACACACAACCAATGTTTAATGGTTAATTTGTGTAACTTCAGTTTCACTGAGAAGTGATTTAATAGACAAGTAATTCTGTACACTGTCATACAGAATGTTATCCATCCATCCCATACAATAATTAATAAATACTTGTATGTGGTAGGTTATAACAAGCTTATGATTTTCTATGCAGAGACCTCCCAGTCAACCCCTCCCAACAACCCTAATGGCTTAAGAATGTGCAGTATATTTCAAATAGTTGATGATCTAATCAAGTTCCATGCTGTTCCATTCAATACTTGGAAGCTATATACAAAAGCATTAGGAAAATTTCCAATTTTGACTGAGGTCATTTCATTAGTGCTACTAAGGAGTATGAGAATCATGATAAGTTTATGAAAAAATAATTGGTGAAAGTTCTATGTATGCATGCTATGTTAGTTGAAGTTGAGACTTATTTCTAAAGATGGCAAGTCATAATTAGCAGCAACTACAATGACTACAAAACAACTGAAATTTCCCTAAATAAACTAGAAAAAGCCTGGTCAAGTAAAATCAGTTCTATCTCAAGGTACAAACAATTTCTCAAAGCAAGTGACAAGACAGTTGTTATCAACATAAAACAAGTTCACCACCTACAGCAGAACACTAGGGAATCATATCATTATTACTGTTTACATACTACTTAATCTGAAGTGCCTTTATATCCGTAACTATTATATTACACATTTTCAAAATGGAAATAAAACGTTTTATTACATAAAGACTTTATACACAAAAGTACTGACTTAAGAACAACATTATTTGAAACATTTGAAGTTACTGGAAGTACCTATCTTTTTTGGAATATGTTATTGGTTTATACCATCAAAAAATACTTAATGAAAACCAAAATTCATTTTTACAGTTACTGATTCTTATATACACCTCTTAAACTGAAATACGCATAAATATTCCAGTTAAGGCACTTAAAATTATACAACGGAAAACTAGTTTTGCATTCTTCCTATCAATACTCTGAAAGTTTTGATGAACTATGCAAGTACTTGACACTAGATGGCCCCACTTCAATAGCACAGTGGCTGATTCATCCCATTACAAACAGTAGGGCAGCAATTTTAAAGCATTTTAAAAGATTCTGACAATACATATAATCTCTACATACAGACCCAAGGTTTGAACTGATTTACACTCGACCTGACCTCACATGATTAAAGAGAAAGAAAACAAACAAACATCTTTATGGTAAGAAGTACAAGAAAGGTATGACAATGATATCAAGCTAACAAACACAACAATACTAAAGGTAAATATCTATTAATACAATACAAGCTTGAATGTACAGTGCCTACAAATAAAGCAAGTTTCCTTTTGGTTAAGACTGGGTCACTTCTTCAAGCGAAAAAATAAAACGTCCACAGAAAAGTTAGTGTGCCTGCAGCCTCTGTCTGTACATTAGTATTTTCGTTTTCTGACCTGTTGCTTTAGTACAATGGGAAATGTGAGACTAAACATGTATAACTAAACTACAGTTTTGAGAAACTTAAATGAAACAGCAGTGTTTAAGCATTATTGGATAATTAATGCAAAAGGTAAAGAGTGCACTTTATCTCTCTTTAAAATTTCAGTATTAATACATCAGTGACACAGTTATCAAACAGTAAAATCTGTAACCAAGTCTCTCTCACTATACTTGTATATATACAATTTTACTGTAGATACAAAATTATCCAACACATATCTAAATAAACTGAGCATGTATTGTATTTCAGTCTTCCTAAATGCTGCCTCGGATCAGGTAAAGTCTATTTACAACATGGTCAAACCAACAAATCCAAATGAAGCTGTATTTTACGGATAAAACACACAGCCTCTCATGACAGTTTTCATTTATCTACACAAGCATTAAACCAAACTTAATCAAATAATATACCAGGTAGGTCTCTGCAATGGAACTATTAACAAAGTGGCCCATCACACAATACATGGTAGTATGTGAAGTATTATATAACACAGATCAGGAGAAAGCTGATGATCTGTACAAACATTATAATGCTATTCCTACAATGTTGACTAATTAAGACTTCATAATCAATGCAACATAAGCCACTGTGAGGCTGTTAATGTATAGGGAATAACAGAACAGATTTTACAGCTAAACATTTTCTTAAACTGTCAGGACACTGTCAACCACATACAAAATTAGCACAAATATACAGGTTCACAAACAACATAGCAAATTATAATTAGACGGGAACAGTTAAGCGAGATTTAATATCAATATGTCTGTGAAACAAGCTGTCATTAGACAGGTGTTAATTACATCTGTAAAACAAGCTGTCATTAGACAGGTGTTAATTACGTCATAAAACAAGCCATCATTAGACAGGTGTTTATGATATCTATAACACAAGCTTGTATAGACAGGTGTTAAACAAGATGCAAGAACCAGTATGTCTGTAACGTTATTATTAGAGAAGTGTTCTTAAATGATATACAAGACTTAAATTCCTTTCTTATCACAAAAGTGATAGAAATTTGGTCAGTAAAATGTATATGAATTATGAATTATCAAGTACATAGCTAACCTCAGTCCTCGAGGCTACAGTTACTGGTCACAAAATAATTTCTATTCTTCTGTTCTTGAATGCTGGCAATTTGAAATGTTAAAAACTTGGAACGGCAAAAAAACTTTTTTTTAGTATCTAATAATTCATAAAAGCACCCATTCAAAAACACAGAATTTTACTACTACTATGGTAAATACATAATGGTAAATAAAATAATAGCTCAGAAACTGTTACATATTGGTCCCCTTGCTGCCTGCACTGGAAGTTAAGAAAACAAATCAACACTTCAATGAATTTTTCAATATAACAAGACTAATATCTTTTTAATTTCTAAAACAGACTAGAAGGTAAAGTGATACACAAATACAAATTTTACATGAATCAGAGATAAAACTCTTACAATTTTGTAAATTACCTACCTTACTTTATGAATGTAAATTTCTTTTGCTTTGTGTTATATAAATCAAAAGTTCTAGATTACATCTGCAAAAAGCATGTTTTAAATATGTACATGGACTCCTATGCACAAAGCACAGTGGGCATAATTACAGCAAAGTCATATAAAAAGAAAAGTTGAAACTATCTGAAACTTTGTTGGCAATCTCTCAAATTTAACTAAAATTCTAATAATAAAGGTCTGAAACAGTAGTGTAGTATATTAAAAGATGGTTCTGAAACCTTACAGACATGAATAAATAATAAGAAAAACATTTCCAATAGATAGTTATAAGGAAAAAAAAAAACATTTGAAAAACTTTATATTTTAGATTAACTTAAGTGTGTGAGAAGATGTCTTCACTATGAGAAACATTATAAAAAGAAATGTAATTTAACTCAAAATTCCATCCATTTTCTTAACTGTCCACTATTTCTATCATACCAGTTCTGGGATTCTTTAATAAAGGTTTTTGAAATTATAATGCATATATAAAAAAATACCATTAGTAATAGACAAAAAATAATAATAATAACGGTAGGTATCACATTTTTTTTTCTTTCAGTAAAATAACTAGAGACCAAATAATTAATTTATGATGTCAAAGTTTTGTGTTGTCATTGATTTTTTTTTTTTTTTTGGTATCTTCTCTTTTGGCTTTTAAAGTTACATTTTTCATGGACCTGGTCTTAACAAAACCGACACTTTCTGCAGCAATGGGGACATTAAAAAATACACAACTTCTATGATTAAATTCTAATCAAAATAACACAACACCATAGTAATACAAAAAACGGGAAATGTATGAACCGTAATACTGGCAACAGCAATACTTAGTGTACCAAGGTGTGATTGATAGTTTAAATCTTTCTATTGGACATCTTAAGAAGAGCCATACTTCTTTCTTTCAGTGAAAAACACTACAAACAACCACAGCCACACATATAACATTTGCTTGTCAATCACCCAATATGCTATTCTATGAAACTAGTTCTGGTTGTCAACCACAAATACACAATATGGTACTAAGTGAACTAGTTTTGGTTATCAACCATTACACTCCATCATAGTGCTCAATAAGTTTACTAGTCAACCACACATTCAATACTTTACTCTTTATAAATTAGTTTCACTTGTCAACCACAAACTCTTTACTAAAGTAATTATATGATATATTAACAGAGTTAATGTCAATAAATGACATGCACAATTAATATTAAACTGCTGCTAACCTACAGAAAATTTGTGACAAACAATAAACTAATAATTATAAGAGTTCAGATACTATACATGAGCGTAACTGTACTTTCATAAAAACTTGGTTCACATTTAGCTTACTGTGTAGCAACTGTAAAATTCATCCCATATGATAAAACAAAATACTGTTGCCAGAAGTAGGGAAATCAGTTCCCACCAATGGGTCCCAGATCCATAATTTCCTCCAGTGGTTCCTCGGTTAAGCGTGTTGACAATCTGATTGGGCCCACAGCAAGGAGTGACAATCTGACTGGGCCCACAGCAAGGAGATGGAAAGCCATTGGTTACCAACTTTGTGCTCCTCCTCCTTGAGGATTGTGAGCATTAAATAATCTGAAATCTCGACCACCAAAGCCACCAGGCCCATATCTAATATGATAAAGTAATCCTTACTAACTCACGAGCATTGTATGAAAAGTCTTATATGATTTTTTCACATTTAAAATAAATGTACCATTGTTTGCAACTGTTCCATGATAACAAATTTTAAACAATTTAAAATTATGACTTATTCTGCCATTTCTTTTAATGAGAAGTTTAGTTCATAATTGAAGCATTTTTTAAACGTTTATAAGAACTACAGACAAAATGTAATGAATGCAACCATATTTTCAGATTAAATCGCCTCACTGAAAATAAATAGATGTTTAAAACAAAAATGTTAGAAAATGACAAAATAAATTCTAAAACCCTTCTGGGTTAAATATTGTTGAAATAAGAAAAATTTCTTATCAAATTTTTGAGTACTTGATATCTGAAATGTGTTCTGCAGTTCCAATGGGAATAAGATAAAAGTACCTGCACTTCCTTCTATAAAAGGTCACACTGATATTCATTAACAGTTCAAAATATGAACTCTTTACTTATTACTTCAAAAATTTGATTGTTTATTCCATTTTTCTTTATTTGTCATATGTAAAACATATTTAAGTATGCCTAAAATTATCAAGCCCTGTAAACACCAGAGCAACAAATTACAATTTTCAGATTTGTTCAATACATGCAAGTATCTTTTTTAAAATAGTATCACTTTTTCTTAGATGATGAAATCTTCTAAAGCTTCAGACAACTAATTTAACATATTCATTACCTGTGAATGCACATGTGCATCAGCAAACACATTTAAGCAAATGCATGTTATTAGATGCAGCATGCATTAGAAGCCAGTTCTGCTGTGACAGCTCTGGTGTGGGAGTCTTCCCCCCCCCCCCATACCAATTTTATTTGATTGTAAATTTCATGTTTGACTTTTATAAAATGGATAAAAACAGTGCTCCTTCAAAACTTGTGAAACAAAAGAATTCAGAGCTCAACAGAAACTTAATTGACTGATTGATTGATTTTGTGTTTTATGGCACAAAGCAGCTAGGCCCTCTGTGCCAAACTTCCAGTAAAAGATAAAATTAAATGTAGTAAAATACACAAAAGGAAATGAAGGTAAAGTAAAACATTATTGAAAAACAGAAAAAGTATAAAACCAATGTTGACACCTAGTCTACAACATTAGGAGAGAAAGCAGAGTAAGAGAAGTTGTAAAGGACTTTCTCCAGCAAAATGGTAATGATCATAACCCACCAGGAAGACTAACAGGTAAGTACAAGAACCATCATCAGTCACCTGAAGTTGGTCTTTCCAGTCCTGGTTCCAGGTTGTGTCATTATGGCCAGTACTAAAAGGTAAAGTAATAAAAGTGTTAAATGACATGCAGCAAAGTGTAATAACAACTTCGCCAGGGCGACTAATGGGTAGTTCAAACAGATAGTTCAAACAGCAGCATTAGTCACCTGAAGTTGGCCTTTCCAGTCCTGGTGTTGAGTTATTTAACGTTCTGGCCATTTTACAATATCAAATTGCACTAGAAAGATTGAGACTCTGAAAAGGGAACCACAATTAAAAAGATGTAATGAATAAATATCAAACACTTAAATGAGGTTAAAAAGATTAATGGCCATTAAAAAACTAAACTTTATCAAGGTGGACAGTGTCACCATCACCAATAACACTGTCCAATGTTACAGACAAACCCTGGGACAGAACACGTTTAAAATAGTGCCATCGTTGAGAGTCATAACGATGGCAGGAAAGTAAAAATTTGGCTTACAGTGATTTGAGTGTTAAGCAAACTACACAATGGTGCATCAGTTCCAGATAAAAGAAAACAATGAGTTAAAAAACTGTGACCAATGCACAGTCTAGTTGGAACAACTTCCTCCTTCCGAACCTTACAGAAGCTAGACAGCCAAAGCCCAATATAGGGTTTTATTTGAAAAAGCTTGTTGTCACATTGCTCACTCCAAGTGGACTGCCAGCTGGCACGGAGGCAAGCCTTGAATACAGGACCATAGTCCATGTACAGAATAGGCACAGTGATGATAGTGCCAGAGCATATAGATTTAGCTGCCAGGTTGCAAGCACATTCCCGTGAATACCAACGTGGCCTGGTATTCAGAAAAACTGGATAGAAGTAGATGTTAATGAAAAATGGGCTTGTTGGTTTTGAATATCAGCGAGAACAGGGTGTGAGCTAACGTGAAGTGATTCCAAGGCCAGCAGAGAACTAAGGGAGTCAGTATAAATAGTACAGGCAGAGTACTGCTCAGCTTCAATATGATCCAGGGCAAAAGATGTGGTGCACAGTTCAGCAGTGAACACAGAAGCTGTAGAGGGATTCTGCTGCGCAACCACCAAACCACAACAAACCAAGGCAGAGCACAGAGTCACTGGATTTTGAACCATCCAAATATAGTGGAATAGAAAGGTTGTTCAAAAGATGTTCAGTAAATAAAAGACTGTACTTTCAATCAGGAGTATCTGCCTTTTTCAGATGACTTAAAGAAAGGTCACATTTGGGGCTGTAATAAGCCATGGAGGGATGGGCTGACCAGTGAATTCTGCAATGTTTTCCAAGGACAGACCCAATTCATTCAATTGCATCTAGATGTGAAGGCCAAAAGGAGCAGCGGCAGATCGTCTGTTTTGAAAAAGTAAAGGCCCACTGAGAAAAAGAAAACACATTCCCAAGTGGGATGCTTTGGTAAGGAGCAAAGTTTGAAGAATACAGTAAAGACAGTTGCAAATGGCTAAGGTGCAGAGAAGGTTCATGAGATTCCACATATAAGCTCTGAACTGGGAGGTGCAGAAAGCCCCAGTGCAGAGTCAGTTCTTGATGATCAATGGGGTCCAGTATCTTTAAGGCGAGGGTCTGGCAGAGCCATAGACCATTGATTCATAGTCGAGTTTTGAAGCGAATAAGAGTACGATATATCTTTAACATGGAACATCAATCCGCTCCCCAACTGGCAGTAGAGAGGACACGGAGGATGTTCAGTGCTCTTGTGCATTTGACCCGTAGCTGCTTTAAGTGTGGTATAAAGGTCAGATTACGATTAAAGATAAGCCCCAGAACTTGATATCAGGGACCACTGGCAGTGATACCCCGTTGGCAGCAAAGTGCATGCAAACGGTTTTAGAGAAAGAAAAATTAAAGCCGTTCGCTGTAGTCCACATCAGTACACAATTGAGGGCAGTTTGTAGTTGCAGCTCAATATGTCTTATGTTCGACGACTGACATGAGATGTGAAAGTCGTCAACATAGAGCCCGTTTGCAACAGTGAGAGGGAGTTGTTCAGTGATGGCATTTATCTTTATACTGAAAAGTATGACACTCAAAACACAGCCCTGAAGGACCCGAAATTCCTGTACAAAACAACGGGAAAGTGTCGAACACACATGAACTTGGAATCTCCTGTCCATTAAAAACTTTTAATAAACATGGGTAAATAGCCATGTAACCCATATATATGGAGGTCTGCAAAATGCCATACCTCCATGTTGTGTCATAAGCCTTCTCAATGTCAAAGAATACTGAAACAAGATGTTGGCATTTGAGAAAGGCTTCTCTGATTGATGTTTCAAGTTGAATTAGGTATTAGATGGTCAGTGGTGGAATGCTGTTGTCAAAACCCACACTGGGTGGGAGAGGAGGTTGTTTGATTTGAGAAACCAAACAAGAGGAGCATTAACTATCCTCTCTAAGGTCTTACAGAGACAGCTCGTCAAAGCAATTGGACGGTAGTGTGAAGGAATCTTGGGATCTTTCCCAGGTTTAGAGATAGGTAAGATAATAGCCTAATGCCACCCATCAAAAAAAACATTCTCCTGCCAGATCTGGTTAAAAAACAATTAGAAGAATATCAAGAGAAGCAGGAGAGATAGCACAGCATGTCATAGTGTACATCATTAGGTCCAACAGATGTACTTTGCCAGACCGATTATGGGCCATTTTCAGTTCCATCAATGTGAAGGGACAATTATAGTAAAAAAAGACAGTCAGTTCTGAAGAAAAGAGGTGAATGCTCTGCCGAGTCTTGATGGCCAAGAAGGTGGAGGAGCAAGCAG